>NC_139645.1:19542673-19577673 GCF_964638095.1 Poromitra crassiceps
GTCTGTTCAGTGCAAAAGAGAATCGCTCTGTAAATAGAAACACATGAAGGACATTAATGTTGTAGAGAGCAGCGACTCAAGTGCTCCCTGTCCTCCCTTTTTCTACCATCTTTATTTTTGAACACTGATCCAGTTAAGTTACGCAACTCTTTTTTTTCAACGGTTTTAAAAGTCAGAAATCTCAGTGGCTCGCTGTAAGTACTGCTTGAGTCATTGTTATTGATTAATAAGCCTATTCCACTATGGGACCGTAAAAAGCCTTACTTAATCAACAGGATCCAGACTTATAAGACCAACAGGACTTTACAACTCAGCCTTTCCTCATCTATCTCTCCCTGCCTGTTTGCTCCAATAGGGCCCAGAGAGACTCAGCTGTTTGCTGTCAGTTTAAAAACGTGATTCAAATGATTTTAAAGACCCCCTCCACTGTATTGTTTGCCAGTATCTTTTTTGGCCCCGGTGCTGGTAATGCACCAGGGGCCTTATGTTCCCGCATGTCGCCAAGACTAATTATGCACCGTTTTAGGCGACTAAATGGCGGCCGGCCACTAGAGGGCGCCGCTGCCCCACTAAGATTTGCCGTCATACCTTCCTCACGGTATCAGCTGTTTCCCCAAAACAACGTGCCCAGGTCGCTTTGCAGAATGCAGCTTACGCGGCCCCTCCCCCTTGCTGCATGCCAGACGCACAGTAGAGAGGAGCTGTGAGGAGCTGTCCCTGTGTGTTTACAATCATGTGTGTGATAAAGCAGGAGAACGCAAGGACCCCCCTGAACTTTCCCCCATCTAAAAACGTCGGCTGTATGGGAATATTTCGGCGTTTGTAAAAAAATACAGATGGCCATAGCCTCAACGCAAGACTCATCCGAATGACTGATGAGTCTCGCGTTGAGCCTAGGATGGCCAGGGCTTAGATCTGCGTGAGCACGACCCGTCGTAATTTGTCAAATTCAAGGTACATTAAAACGTTGTCTTGCTTCAACATACATCGCATCGCATAAACCATTTCCACCCGCAGGTTTGAGGAGTAGCTAACATAACATGGCTAATTAGCTAGCTAACGCGGTCCATCGATATACAGTCTGGTAGACAGATAAAGCAGTGTGTCCCTTCTGTTTTACACAATGTTAGCCAGCCTGCCTGGTCTCTTCTCTGTATATCCTTACAACAGCTAAGAGAGGAGCTTGTGAAGATTGAACGAACATCCCCACAGTCAAAGCACTTCCCTGAGATATCTATATAAAAACGTTTATTGCTTTAATACCAAAAATAAAACCTCCAGTGTCTGTAAGCTAACGCTAACGCGTTAGCGATTAGCTATTGGTTGTTGTGTACACTTGTGTAGGCCCCATGTTATGGTTAGACCCGGGAGTTATAAAACACATTTCCTGGCATATGCAGGTAGTTGGAAAACCTGGTAAGTTCTGA
The DNA here is from genome assembly GCF_964638095.1 of Poromitra crassiceps. Lineage (NCBI taxonomy): Eukaryota > Metazoa > Chordata > Actinopteri > Beryciformes > Melamphaidae > Poromitra > Poromitra crassiceps. Next base: position 19,544,101 of record NC_139645.1, read on the forward strand.
AAATATGTGTCTATTATTGTGTTATTCCAGCTATCGTTATCGCTTGTTAGGTTAGAGTAATATGAAGCCGACAAAAACCGGCAAAACAGACAAGCGGTTAATGCTAGTCTGCTTCCATTAAAACCATTGTGTATTAAAATAAACGATAACGTAGCTGGAGTAACTAATAAAACACATTATTTTCTGAACTTACTTAAGTCCCCAACCAACTTCGCGCAGCTTTCTCAAAACAATGTCCTTTTTATTGCGGCCCATCGATATACAGTCTGGTAGACAGATCAAGCGGTTACATGCTGCCACTCCGACGTGCTGCCACTCCGACGTTCTGCCACTCCGAAATATCGGCACTCAGAAAGGGGGTCTATATTCCCCGTTTTTCACTAACCTCTCCCAGCCCCCACGCCAAACCTAACCTCCCCCCATGCCTGAACCTAACCTCCCCCAGACCCTAACCCAAAACCTAACCTCTCCCACCCCCACGCCTAAACCTAAGGTCGGCATTGCGGCTTTAAGGTGAACGACCGCCAGTCCGAATAATGGAAGTTAACGTTCGGAGTGGCAGCATGTCAGAAAGGCAGAGGAACCCCAGATCAAGCAGTGTCTTCCTTTTGTTTTACCAAGCAGTGTCTTCTCTACGCGCGTTGCGTGATTTCTAACCCCACATAGGATAAGCAATAACCACGCCCTGTGGCGCCGGGATTGGCCAGGAGCAACACTGGAGGGCACGCAGCCCAGCGATTTCATGAACCAACTGAATAGCTCTTGAGAACGGACAGCGATTTCACCTACCTTCCTTAGCATAGTAATAATAATAAGCATAATAATTGTAATCTACACAATGTACACAATCTACAAAAACATATAAATGGTGTTGTGTTCACGTTCATAGCTCATATAATATAATGTATCATATCGTTAATTTCAAGCTCAATACAATTCTTACAGAGAAAAGGTACAGCACTGAAAATGTAACAAGCAATAGTTTTTTAAACATCTTTACTTTAAAAGATGAAAACCCCCAGGTGCTTTAGTCCCAAACAGATCTAAAACAGATCTATAAGGTGAAGAGCCTGTAGCCTGTAGATGACGGCTTGAGACTGGCTGCCACAGCTGTCAATCATCCCTTTTTATATGTCAAATAAGTACTTAAAAACAAACTGATCAGAAAAATGACCACTTGCACAGGCATTAGCATGACAATAACTATCTAAAATTATACAACCCACCTTTGGAAAAAATGCGTGACGATACCATGCACCGGGGCTATGCCAGGTTTCGACCTGGCCTTGTTTTTTAACAAATAACCTCATTTTTTGTTTTTGTGTGTGTGTGTGTGTGTGTGTGTGTGTGTGTGTGTGTGTGTGTGTGTGTGTGTGTGTGTGTGTGTGTGTGTGTGTGTGTGTGTGTGTGTGTGTGTGTGTGTGTGTGTGTGTGTGTGTGTGTGTGTGTGTGTGTTAAGGATGTTGCTCAAAACAGGTGATGACTTCAGACACAATACTGGTCTGACATCTGACGTATGATAGACTTAGTACAGTATGCAGTAAATAGCTAGCATTAGCCTCTGGTGTTAGCTAGCTGTTTAGCTACGTTAGTTACGTGGGTGTAAAATACCACTGAATGACCAATTTGATATAACTGTTAATGGGTTTGAGTCATGCTCTTTCCATGAAGCCCATCAGCTCTGATATCTGTTACGGAGATGCAGGGAAACACGTATGGCTGCATAGGCTACTGCTTGTGGTATTTCTGGTGTGGGCGCAGACAAAGAGTATAATGAAGGCGAGAGGCGAAGCTGTTCTGTTTTTTGTTTGTTTGTTTTTTCAACAACGCTGTAGTCATTATGCTGCATTGGAACAACGTATTAAACTTCGGTTCTTATCAATGTAAGTTCTTTGGTCATTGGTTGGTCATGATTAAATAAGAAAGACATTAATACAAAATTTAAAGGTGTGTAACTTCTTACACTTTGGCACTTCCGTGAAACCCTACCCGAGTCCCCCGAAACCAGCTCACAGAGAACCAGGCTGGTCTAATTTTTTGTAGGTTACGGAGCATTCACTCATTGGTTAAACAAAAAAACAAAAGAAAATGCCTATATCACCCCCTGCTGGTTACTGCACCGTCATGTAGGTTATATGAATTATAGTGCATCACCTTTCATCGGTATACGTATGAACAGTGAGTGAGAACAGCCTCCTCCATGCAGAGATCATTAGTGGGAGTAAACAGAGAGCTATCACTGCATGCATGTGTCCGAGGCCCTGCAGTCTGCAGATCGACTCAGTGACCTGGATACAGACACAAAGGCCGGTCCCCAGGCAGGGAGTCGGGCTTTGTGTGTCTGTCTGTGTGCCATATCGCAGCAATAACGTGCGTCTTTACACAGCGATAAAGACTCTCTGGATGGCCTACTTCTCTCATGGCTCACCTGCTGCAGGTACACTCAGGTCAGCAGATTAACGAGCTATAATTAACTCAGATCTGACCCACGAGTGCGATGACGAGCTTGAACATTGTTTCTGCAAAGATACATTTATTACTTTCTGCAAAGATACATTTATGACTTTTAAGACTAAGATTGAATGAAATATTTATACTTTTTACTTTGTCAGTAAAGTTTTGCATGTCATAATATACACCTATTTAACTATTTAACCACTATATTCTTGCATGTTTATGTCAAACCTCTTCTACTTCCTGGAAAACGGTCTATGATCTCCAGTAACGACCGAAACATCCAACCAATAATACCATCACAGATTTTGTTTGTTTGTTTGTACTTGTTTTTGTTCCTGAAATATTTCCAAGTTGCTCTATTTGATGGTGAATTAAAGGATATCTTTGCCACGTTTTCACTAGTGCAGTGACCAGGACACATAGCCCACTACGGACGCCTGACTAAGCCGGAGGTAACACGGGGGCTCGAACCTGCGACTCTCGTGTTGGTAGGCAGGGAATCCACCCCTGTACTACCCAGACACCCAGTTTCTCAAGGACTTTTAAGGACGCTGCTGTTATATGATATTTGATTATTGGGTTTCTTCCGCATTTCAGGGTTTACTTTTATGATTTTTGCGTTGCTTTTCGGCTACATTTCCTACTTTTCATTTGCATCGCTTTTGCATGTTATTTTTTGTTTTATTTCTTGTGCTTTTTTACTCCCTACTTGCAAAGCGATTTATAATGATGAGTTCAGGAGAGTGAGACTGTAAGTAAAGATTTATGACTTTGATTATAATTGGTATCCCTGTGGGAAAATGGGATCATTGCAGCAGCTGCAAATAGTCACAGAATTTAGCAAAGAAAGATGGGGTGTAAATGAGAATATATATAGGGTTACATAAAGATAATGTAATCAACAGTTCCAACACTAGAACATGTTAAGAAAGAATATGGATATATGTAAGACTACATGAATGAAAGATAAGAACAATATTTTTTTATCTTAATGTGCTGGTGTTGAAATTGCTGGTTGCGTTATGTTGAATATCTGCCCATTATTATCTGTTCAACTTTTACTCACCACATTTCCTAAATAAAATGTATACTTTTGCTCCGTTACATGTCTCATGTCACATGACACAGAGCAGCTGTCCTGTTCCATTCTGAGGATCGCTGCCTTGCTCAAAGGCTCCTGGCTCGTCACATTCGGCAGGCCGCTCTCTGGATTCAAACCAGCAACCTCTCAAGCCATGGTTACTTGCAAAAAAGTAACTTGTTACAAAGTGACTCTGGTTTTACTGTATTTACATATCAGTGGACTTGTTGGACTTCCCACTTCATAAACCTGCTGCAGCACCCTGGCTCGTGCAGCCAGGTGTGATGTAATCACTGCTAGGTGTGATGTCCTCACTGCCAGGTGTGATGTCATCACTGCTAGGTGTGATGTCATCACTGCTAGGTGTGATGTCATCACTGCCAGGTGTGGTGTCATCAGCGGCGTCATATTGGGGGCAGAGTGGAACTGACTACCCAGTACCCATGGCCCCCCATGAGGGGAGGACCTTGAAAAGCCTGGACTGTGCAAGACAGACTGTACATATGATATCATCACTGTCTCATCTATACAGCCTTACACTGCAGTGTCAATGGGGGGCTGTGTGCGCACACACACACACACACACACACACACACACACACACACACACACACACACATACAGGCATGTACATACACACACACACACACAGACACACACACACACACACACAGACAGACACACACACACACACACACACACACACACACACACACACACAGACACACACACACTCCCTGCGCTGGTTTGGACCCGCTGACCGGCTGCTGTGGTCTGAAGTGGGACGAAGGTGAAACAGTTTGGCGCGATCTGTCTGACCTGCTCTCTCTCCCTCACTCACACACACACACACACACACACACACACACACACGCTCATAGACTCACGTTCCACACAGCAGGCCGACCTTTGACCTTTAGGATTCCTGTGGGGGGGTGTAGACAGAGGTTTGGCTAATGAATAATCCTGATAGGTCATTAGTGTCCTTTAGACAACATCGTTAGCAGCCAGTCATTTTCAGACTCTGAGGAGCGTGTGTGTGTGTGTGTGTGTGTGTGTGTGTGTATATATATATATATACCGGTATATAAATATATATATATATATATATATATATATATATATATATATATATATATATATATATATATATATATATATATATATATATATATATATATATATAATATATATATATATATATATATATATATATATATATAGTATAATTGAATAAAATCATGATATTATATTGATATATATATATACGTGTATGTATGTATGTATATACCGTGTATGTATATATATATATATATATCATTGAATAAGATTGCGATATTTACATATATATATTTATATTTATATATAAAAAATACATATATCTCTTATGCTAAATTATTAGGGCCTATTACAAAAAGGATAATAAAAAAAACTGTCTCTGTCAATAAACAAGTCCGAGTCGCCGTGTCCAACTCCCGAGTCCAGGTCCGACTCATCAGTGCTCAAGTCCAAATCGAGTCACAAGTCCTGAAAATGAGTCAGACAGGACTCGTAAAGGTCTTAAAGACATTTTCACTGAAAACAGATTGCATGTTTCCAGGGTGTTGGAGGCCAAGTCAGACGGCCCAGTTTGACTGAAGCAGGTTTACAGTCCCAGGAGATAGTTCCTTATCCTGCTGCCTGGTAACTGGTTGTACTGTGTGTGAGGATTAATTATCAACCAGTAACCATATTTGCCATAACGCTGCTATTGGGGGAAGCCTGGCACAGAGTCGGCGCCGATAAAGCACACAAACACACAGCTGAAAAATCAACTGAAAATATGGTTCTGGTGGCGACTCTGAAAGTGAATTGACAGTCCAACAACTATTACAGTAATAACCATCATCACCACCTTAATGAGTCCTGATTAGTGCGGTGGTACATTGTGATCTCAGATCTCAGCCTGATAAAGATCATGACATGTTTAGCGAATGGGAAAATGATTGTGACGGGCCGCTTTTGAATTCTTTGTTCTCACTTTTCAGGAAGGTGATAACCCGATAATACAACATGGAGCTCATTACAGTACCGCCTGCTGCACTGACCGTACGTACGCCTGTCTGCTGGTGGAACTGGGAATGTGGATGGTGAAAATGATCTCTGCAAAGAACTTGTTCTGTCCATATCTATATCTGTCTGCCATCTTTCCAGACAGATTATAAACATATCTGTCTGTAACCGTGGCAACTTGATGCTGCGTCAATCTCAGGTCAACTGGGGGAGCTTGTCTGAGGCATTTGCCCTTCATCTGAACACATCTTCAAATCTACCTGAGACTAATATTCAAAGTAATATCTCTCTCTCTCTCTCTCTCTCTCTCTCTCTCTCTCAAATTAAATTTGTCAATTTCAATTAGCTTTATTGGCATGAAAAGACAATGCTTATATTGCCAAAGCAAACATACATATTAACAATAATACAACAACAAGGAAATTATAATAAATGTACAGCATGTACAATCAAAATACATGTAGCCTACATTTGGTGCTGGGTTCGATTCCCACCTGGGACGCTGCGAGCGCCCAAGGAGTGCGTGCCCAGTAAACATCACATCACATCACATTTATATTTTTATTCTTTTTCAGTGAAAATGAAATACAAAAATGATCATTTCCACTAAAATCATATTGCATAATCGCAATCACAATCTGTCAGTATAATCTCAGTATAACTGCAATATCATTTTCTTTTCATAATGTGCAGCCCTAGCAGCCTGTCAGTCAACTGGCCTCACCTCATGTCACGGGCAGGTCGAACCCTGATGGGATGTTGACCTGCAGCAGCAGGGGACTGTGGATGGTAAAGTGCTGTTTCAGCTATGTGTTATCATCTGCTGGCATTAATACTGCTGACTGTCAGATCAGAGAAATGTGCTGTCCTATCTCATACGTTGTCTTTCATCGACCCTAACTAACCCTAACTCTTATGCAGTCACATGCTAGCAGGGCAGAACCTGAGCCTACAGATAGTCTGCTCCCAGCCAGCTGATCTCCACGACTCACTCCACGACACTGTTAGTTCACATGTTAGTTTTTTAATGTGCAGTGCACATTAAAAAAAAAGATGTTTTGATGTAAACTAAATTATATGTCTGGCCTATATGATGAAACGTAAATTCTGGTGTTAATATCAACTATTTGCACGGGACTACTGTACCTGGGGACCTGGGGAGGTCATCTGTGTTTGTTCCCCCACAAATTACCTACCATATTTCACCAAACACATGAGGGTCCTGTTATAATATTAGTCCCGTGTGAACTCGGTGATTTGGGGTCGCATTTCATTTCGTATTTTTATTTTTCCCTCTGTGGCTTTTTCTGCCTCTTCTGGTCGAGAATTATGGAGGCTGCCTTGGCAATTCTAAATGAGAGTTTTAGTAGCGCCGTCCGGCAACCCCCCTCCTACAATGTCCCTGGTTATGTTCCCATTGTGCCTTATGTGAGTGATGTTTTTGTTTGTAATAAAACAAATGACTTCTTCCATAAAGAGCCCTCCTGTCTCCCTGACGGCCGATTGCTCTCTGTCCTCCTGCCACAAGGGAAAGCGGCCAGAGGGGGCGATCACAGAGTCAACATTCTGCTCTCTGCTCGCTTTCTGCCTGCAGTCCTCCACAGAGGAGACACAGCAGAGCTTTCAAAGGGCTCCCTTGACCTCTCACCTCAAGATATCTCAATAAGAATGGGTTCTATTGGGTACCACGAGTCACCCACGAGACATACATAAAGAACATGCCGTTTTTGCATGCAGTATACATGTTATCTTCACCTATGCTATTTGAATATCTCTACTGGAGACCCTAAACAGTTGGAATTTGCATAAATTGGATATGACTGTAAAGCTGCAGTTATTTTGAAACCACAACATGAATTATTCTATGGTCTTCCTCAAGGTCTTGGTGTCTTAATGTATTTTGGAGCCCCCCCCTTCTCCAGGGGGCAGGTCAGAGGTCAGGGTTAGTGTGTGCCCCCACTTCTCAAACCACGCCTCCTTTTGGGCCAGTGGGTGCAGAAGGTTAATCAGTTCGTCCTTGGCCCGTGACCAGCCTTTCTACAAAGGCAGACAGACAGACAGACAGACAGGCAGGCAGACAGACAGACAAGCAGACAGACAGACAGACAGACAGACAGACAGACAGACAGACAGACAGACAGACAGACAGTCAGACAGACAGACAAGCAGGCAGACAGACAGACAAGCAGACAGACAGACAGACAGACAGACAGACAGGCAGGAGGTAATTAACCGTCTGTTCCATTCTGTTGAGACAGAGAGAGACACAATTAGCTTGCCACTGTGAGGACCTCCAATATGGCCAACAGGCAGGTAGGCTGTGAAGTCACTTGAAAGCCGTCTGTAATGATGTCCTCTGCAGACACATTATCATGAATAAAATGTATTCTTTCCCAGCATCACGGCTGTAGACAGTCTACCTGTCTGCCTTTAGCACAGACAGATTTATAGACAGTCTACCTGTCTGCCTTTACCACAGCAGGTTTATAGACAGTCTACCTGTCTGCCTTTACAGCAGACAGGTTTATAGACAGTCTACCTGTCTGCCTTTACAGCAGACAGGTTTATAGACAGTCTACCTGTCTGCCTTTACAGCAGACAGGTTTATAGACAGTCTACCTGTCTGCCTTTACAGCAGACAGGTTTATAGACAGTCTACCTGTCTGCCTTTACAGCAGACAGGTTTATAGACAGTCTACCTGTCTGCCTTTACCACAGACAGGTTTATAGACAGTCTACCTGTCTGCCTTTACAGCAGACAGGTTTATAGACAGTCTACCTGTCTGCCTTTACCACAGACAGGTTTATACAGTCTACCTGTCTGCCTTTACCACAGACAGGTTTATACAGTCGTCTACCTGTCTGCCTTTACCACAGACAGGTTTATAGACTGTCGGCTTTTACCACAGACAGGTTTATAGACAGTCTACCTGTCTGCCTTTACCGCAGGCAGGTTTATAGACAGTCTACCTGTCTGCCTTTACCACAGACAGGTTTATAGACAGTCTACCTGTCGGCTTTTACCGCCGACAGGTTTATAGGCGCGACTACCTCCAGTTTAATAGTGACAAAGGTCAAACTGGGACAGGATTACGATGTGCCAGGTCTGGAGATAAGGGAAGCTCGACAGATCAGTTTGAGATTAGGCTTATCGCCACACCATGTGAGCTTATCTCCACACCATGAGCTTGGACTTCATCTGTGTGCTCTGGCGATGAGAGGCAGGACAGATTGAGTAACGCCGCCTTGGCTTTAACCACAGCCGAACCTGGCTGACCCAGAAACAAGTTTCACAACCAAATCTGACCAAACCAAATGTGCCAAAGAAGAAATGAAATGCACTTTGTGACCCTGAACTGAAAGTCTTAACATCTTCAGAGGAGAACGTTACTCTCCTGGTTCAAAGGAAATGTGGCCGTTTATTTCTCCAGGAGTTCCATGCTCTTTAGATTTTTTTCTTCAGTAATCACAAACACTAAAGATTAATATCTGTATCGTAGGTTAGTAATGGTTCCTCCCTCCACATCCTATAAATCATCTAAATCATCTCACCACCAAAATGATTTTGATGGCTCAGTGGTTAGCACTGATGTTGCCACACAGCCAGAAGGTCCTGGGTCCGTCCCAGGTCCCTAATGTATGTTAGGGTTAATACTCCTGTCAAAGACATGTACAGTATAAAGACATGTATGTTAGGGTTACTACTCCTGTCAAGACATGTAACGTGTTAATACGCCTCTCAAAGACATCTACTGTATAAAGACATTTATGTTAGGGTTAATACTCCTGTCAAAGACATGTAACGTGTTAATTCGCCTCTCAAAGACATGTAAAGGGTTAATACTCCTGTCAAATACATGTAAAGGGTTAATACTAATTATGTTTTTTTACTACTCATTTGTAGGATGTGAATCCTTCAGCACCATGCAGGCTCTTTTTCTGAGATGTCATTGGTCGATGTTAATGCTCACAATTTCATATCCAGTGGACATGCTGTCAGGTAGGGGGAGCTGACATGCTGTCAGGTAGGTGGAGCTGACATGCTGTCAGGTAGGTGGAGCTGACATGCTGTCAGGTAGGTGGAGCTGACATGCTGTCAGTATGTTGGGGCAGCTGACATGCTGTCAGGTAGGTGGAGCTGACATGCTGTCAGGTAGGTGAAGCTGACATGCTGTCAGGTAGGTGGAGCTGACATGGTGTCAGTATGTTGGGGGAGCTGACATGCTGTCAGGTAGGTGGAGCTGACATGCTGTCAGTATGTTGGGGGAGCTGACATGCTGTCAGTATGTTGGGGGAGCTGACATGCTGTCAGGTAGGTGGAGCTGACATGCTGTCAGTATGTTGGGGGAGCTGACATGCTGTCAGTATGTTGGGGGAGCTGACATGCTGTCAGGTAGGTGGAGATGACATGCTGTCAGTATGTTGGGGGAGCTGACATGCTGTCAGTATGTTGGGGGAGCTGACATGCTGTCAGGTAGGGGGAGTGGTCATGCTGTCAGTGCGCCGGGGGAGCCGACATGGTGTCAGTATGTCGGGGGAGGTGACATGGTGTCAGTATGTCGGGGGAGCTGACATGCTGTCAGTATGTCGGGGGAGCCGACATGGTGTCAGTATGTCGGGGGAGAGATGCACATTGCCCTGGATGGAGCCGACTGGGTTTTGTGTCAAATGCAACATTTTCAGCTGGTTCAGAAGCCTCTTGGCCGCGGCTCGTGCCACCGAGTGCGAAGTTGCAGGCGCCTCACTGCGAGGTTCTCCGTCTTCCACTGACTTTGCAAAACTACAAACTCCCCGAAGTCTTGTTCTGCATTCTCTCAGCGAAGTGAAGGGTCCGCACACGAAGCACAAACTATTAATTGTGAAGCCATCTGAGTGCAGATTGATTGATTGATTGATTTTTATTTAGTACAAGGATATTACATATCGTATGTAACAAAAAAGTAGTACAGGGATAAAAACACAGACAGTTGTTCAACTGATTTCCACTGTGGTCCCAAGAAGGATACAAAGAACATTTAAGACATCTGTACAATATAAAAAGTACACATGAAGAGTCAGATGCACACAGAGACAAAAGTACCTGTTCTTCAGGAAAGACGCAAAGCCCCCAAGGACACAATTCCTTGCAAATGACGCTTCACGGCCCTCCTGAAGCCTGTAACAGTGGGAGAGCTTTGAATTGTCCTGGGCAAGATGTTCCACAGCCGGCAGGCCGTATACATAAAGCCACTCTGTGAATAGGAGCCTTTTTTGGGCTCATAAACTGAGAGTGGTCCAGACCGTAGCTGCCGTCCGTGGACCTGGTTGCGAAGGACAATGCCAGAGCATAGATAACTGGGAGCAGTTCCATTTATCATTCTATACATATGTCTCAATTTCAGGAAAGAGACCCTCTGCTCCACAGGAAGCCATCCCATTATTTTAAAATGCGAAGGCTCAATATGGGTTCTAGGCGGCAAATTCAAGACCAGTCTAATTGTCTTGTTCTGGCTAGTTTGTAGCATGTGTTTACTTTTTGCAGTAACACCACTGTACCAGTATGTACTTGCATAATCATAATGACTAAGAATCATGCAATTTGTGAGCAATTTCATGGTTTCCCGGGACAAAAACACTTTCTTTCGGTGCAGAAATTTTACCCGAGCGTTAACTTTTTTAATCGCCTTCAGGGCCATGGTTTCCCCTGAAAGTGTCTGGTCGAGGTCTGCACCAAGGTATCTGACACAGTCTTTGGACCTGACATTGGTGCCATTACAGTTAATGTCAAGCTTGGAGCATTGCTTTAGTTTATGTTTTGAGCTGAATAAAATGGACTCAGTCTTCCCCAAGTGGATTGACAACTTGTTGTCAACTAACCACTTGTGAAGACTTTCCAGCTCCCTACTTAGACTGGCCTGTATTTCAGCAGGGTCATCACCAGATACCAGGAGTGCAGAATCGTCCGCGTACAGTAAGAGTTTACTGGATACAGCAGATACCATGTCATTTACATACAAAGAGAAGAGCAAAGGAGCCAGGATACTACCCTGTGGCACTCCACATACAATGTGGTTATATGAAGATGCAACACCATTTATGTTTACAACCTGGGTCCTTCCAGTCAAATATGACCTGAACCCTCTCACCGACCCATCATCCATCCCACAGGCCTTGAGCTTCTCAAGCAGGATCTGATGGTCAACGGTATCAAAAGCTTTTTGAAGGTCAATTAGAACCATGCCAGTTCTTTTGCCGCTGTCCATCTGAGATCGGATATGGTCGGTGAGATTAATCAGACAAGCATCCGTGGAGTATCCAGGTCGAAAACCAGATTGAAACTGGTAAAGGAGATCGTTCTGATTCAGAAATTCTGACATTTGATTAAAGATGACCTTTTCAAGGATTTTTGAGATGACACTGAGAATAGACACTGGGCGATAATTTCCCTCAGCTGTCCTGTCTCCCTTTTTGTAAAGTGGTACAACTCGAGCACACTTTAGATCATTGGGGACAATGCCTTGTTGTAGTGACAAGTTGACGATATGAGTTAGGGGTTCACAAATCTGGTGTGCTCCATCTTTAATAAATCTTGCTGGAAGGCCGTCTAGTCCTGTAGCCTTCTCCTTACCTAAGGTGTTAATAATTTCCATTACCAGAGCCTTGTCAACTGGTTGCAATTTGAAGGAATTCTGTGCAACCTTATCTGAATAGAAGTTATACACATGATTATTGCCAAACTGGCCGGTAGGTTTAGGTAAAGAGTCAACAAGTGTTGTCGCCACAGTGGTAAAGAAATCATTAAAACTCTGAGCCACCCTTGCACTGTCAAAGCAAATTTCCTTATCGATAGCCAAACCAATCTTGGAACTAGCTGAACATGTATTTTTTATAGTGGCCCCTAAATTTTTTAGGGTTTCCCAGAGATTTTTAGGATTGTTTTTATGTTCATGAATTTTTGTTTCATAGTATTCTTTTTTGGCCTTTCTTATAAGGTTGGTTACTTTATTTCGTAAACGCCGAAATTCATCAAAGACTGTACTATCCCCACTTTTCCTGTATTGAGCCAGAATTTGGTCTCGCAATCGGATTTGTTCTAAAATATCTGAGTCAAACCAGGGTTGCGAGCATTGCTTGAGTCAGGTTGACTTTATCGGACATATTTTGTCTAAAACAGATAGGAAAATGTCCTTAAATTTGGTCCAAGCTTCCTCAACTTGGTTGCACTCAGTCACTTGACTCCAGTCTTCGGATTGCAACAGTTGTAATTTCCATTTTGTAATTTTTCATTGGCCTGATCCTGACCGTATTGTGTTTGCCTATCTGACCCCAACAGATCTTTCTTGTGCAGTATGTGACAAAATGGTCACTGATCCCTAGAGGTAACACCCCGGACTGGCAGATTTTTTCTTTATCAGATGTCAGGATCAGGTCAATGATTCTCTTGCCTAACACTCCCAGTCTGATTAATATCTGTATCGTAGGTTAGTAATGGTTCCTCCCTCCACATCCTATAAATCATCTCACCACCAAAATGATTTTGATGGCTCAGTGGTTAGCACTGATGTTGCCACACAGCCAGAAGGTCCTGGGTCCGTCCCAGGTCCCTAATGTATGTTAGGGTTAATACTCCTGTCAAAGACATGTACAGTATAAAGACATGTATGTTAGGGTTACTACTCCTGTCAAGACATGTAACGTGTTAATACGCCTCTCAAAGACATCTACTGTATAAAGACATTTATGTTAGGGTTAATACTCCTGTCAAAGACATGTAACGTGTTAATTCGCCTCCCAAAGACATGTAAAGGGTTAATACTCCTGTCAAATACATGTAAAGGGTTAATACTAATTATGTTTTTTTACTACTCATTTGTAGGATGTGAATCCTTCAGCACCATGCAGGCTCTTTTTCTGAGATGTCATTGGTCGATGTTAATGCTCACAATTTCATATCCAGTGGACATGCTGTCAGGTAGGGGGAGCTGACATGCTGTCAGGTAGGGGGAGCTGACATGCTGTCAGGTAGGGGGAGCTGACATGCTGTCAGGTAGGGGGAGCTGACATGCTGTCAGGTAGGTGGAGCTGACATGCTGTCAGGTAGGTGGAGCTGACATGCTGTCAGTATGTTGGGGCAGCTGACATGCTGTCAGGTAGGTGGAGCGTGGAGCTGACATGCTGTCAGGTAGGTGGAGCTGACATGGTGTCAGTATGTTGGGGGAGCTGACATGCTGTCAGGTAGGTGGAGCTGACATGCTGTCAGTATGTTGGGGGAGCTGACATGCTGTCAGTATGTTGGGGGAGCTGACATGCTGTCAGGTAGGTGGAGCTGACATGCTGTCAGTATGTTGGGGGAGCTGACATGCTGTCAGTATGTTGGGGGAGCTGACATGCTGTCAGGTAGGTGGAGCTGACATGCTGTCAGTATGTTGGGGGAGCTGACATGCTGTCAGTATGTTGGGGGAGCTGACATGCTGTCAGGTAGGGGGAGTGGTCATGCTGTCAGTATGCCGGGGGAGCCGACATGGTGTCAGTATGTCGGGGGAGCTGACATGGTGTCAGTATGTCGGGGGAGCTGACATGCTGTCAGTATGTCGGGGGAGAGATGCACATTGCCCTGGATGGAGCCGACTGGGTTTTGTGTCAAATGCAACATTTTCAGCTGGTTCAGAAGCCTCTTGGCCGCGGCTCGTGCCACCGAGTGCGAAGTTGCAGGCGCCTCACTGCGAGGTTCTCCGTCTTCCACTGACTTTGCAAAACTACAAACTCCCCGAAGTCTTGTTCTGCATTCTCTCAGCGAAGTGAAGGTCCGCACACGAAGCACAAACTATTAATTGTGAAGCCATCTGAGTGCAGATTATCTTGCCTAACACTCCCAGTCTGATTAATATCTGTATCGTAGGTTAGTAATGGTTCCTCCCTCCACATCCGATAAAGCATCTCACCACCAAAATGATTTTGATGGCTCAGTGGTTAGCACTGATGTTGCCACACAGCCAGAAGGTCCTGGGTCCGTCCCAGGTCCCTAATGTATGTTAGGGTTAATACTCCTGTCAAAGACATGTACAGTATAAAGACATGTATGTTAGGGTTACTACTCCTGTCAAGACATGTAACGTGTTAATACGCCTCTCAAAGACATCTACTGTATAAAGACATTTATGTTAGGGTTAATACTCCTGTCAAAGACATGTAACGTGTTAATTCGCCTCCCAAAGACATGTAAAGGGTTAATACTCCTGTCAAATACATGTAAAGGGTTAATACTAATTATGTTTTTTTACTACTCATTTGTAGGATGTGAATCCTTCAGCACCATGCAGGCTCTTTTTCTGAGATGTCATTGGTCAATGTTAATGCTCACAATTTCATATCCAGTGGACATGCTGTCAGGTAGGGGGAGCTGACATGCTGTCAGGTCAACACGTTCTCACTCCGAGCACGTAGCATATTGACGCTTTGTCCCGTCCCTTATGCGCCACTTGTTACTAACATGGTACCCTTGAGCGACCCATGAAACGACTTGGGCTTTCCGACTAAACTCAATGCAAACCCATAGAAGTCAACTTTGACGCTTATGGCAACTGCGCCCCCATTAGCCTAACTGCTCACCCATTAGTCAACTGCTGCCCCATTAGCGTCTGGGGGGAGGTTAGGTTTAGGCGTGGGAGGTGGGAGAGGTTAGGTTTAGGGTCTGGGGGAGGTTAGGTTTAGGCATGGGGTGGGAGAGGTTAGGGTTAGGGTCTGGGAGAGGTTAGGTTTAGGCATGGGGTGGGAGAGTTTAGGGTTAGGGTCTGGGAGAGGTTAGCTCCTCCAGACCCTAATGGGTCTGCAGTTAGGCTAATGGGTGAGCAGTTAGGCTAATGGGGGAGCAGTTGCCATAAGCGTCAAAGATTACTTCCATGGGTTTGCATTGAGTTTAGTCGGAAAGCCCAAGTCGTTTCATGTGTCGCTCAAGGGTACCATGTTAGTAACAAGCGATGCACAAGGGACGGGACAAAGCGTCAATATGCTACGCGCTCGCAGTGAGAACGGGTTGGTCAGGTAGGGCTGACATGCTGTCAGGTAGGTGGAGCTGACATGCTGTCAGGTAGGTGGAGCTGACATGCTGTCAGGTAGGTGGAGCTGACATGCTGTCAGGTAGGTGGAGCTGACATGCTGTCAGTATGTTGGGGCAGCTGACATGCTGTCAGGTAGGTGGAGCTGACATGCTGTCAGGTAGGTGGAGCTGACATGCTGTCAGGTAGGTGGAGCTGACATGGTGTCAGTATGTTGGGGGAGCTGACATGCTGTCAGGTAGGTGGAGCTGACATGCTGTCAGTATGTTGGGGGAGCTGACATGCTGTCAGGTAGGTGGAGCTGACATGCTGTCAGTATGTTGGGGGAGCTGACATGCTGTCAGTATGTTGGGGGAGCTGACATGCTGTCAGGTAGGTGGAGCTGACATGCTGTCAGTATGTTGGGGGAGCTGACATGCTGTCAGTATGTTGGGGGAGCTGACATGCTGTCAGGTAGGTGGAGCTGACATGCTGTCAGTATGTTGGGGGAGCTGACATGCTGTCAGTATGTTGGGGGAGCTGACATGCTGTCAGGTAGGTGGAGCTGACATGCTGTCAGTATGTTGGGGGAGCTGACATGCTGTCAGGTAGGGGGAGTGGACATGCTGTCAGTATGTCGGGGGAACTGACATGCTGTCAGTATGTCGGGGGAGCTGACATGGTGTCAGTATGTCGGGGGAACTGACATGCTGTCATATGTCGGGGGAGCTGACATGCTGTCAGGTAGGGGGAGTGGACATGCTGTCAGTATGCCGGGGGAGCCGACATGGTGTCAGTATGTCGGGGGAGCCGACATGGTGTCAGTATGTCGGGGGAGCTGACATGCTGTCAGTATGTTGGGGGAGCCGACATGGTGTCAGTATGTCGGGGGAGCTGACATGCTGTCAGGTAGGGGGAGTGGACATGCTGTCAGTATGCCGGGGGAGCCGACATGGTGTCAGTATGTCGGGGGAGCCGACATGGTGTCAGTATGTCGGGGGAGCTGACATGCTGTCAGTATGTCGGGGGAGCCGACATGGTGTCAGTATGTCGGGGGAGAGATGCACATTGCCCTGGATGGAGCCGACTGGGTTTTGTGTCAAATGCAACATTTTCAGCTGGTTCAGAAGCCTCTTGGCCGCGGCTCGTGCCACCGAGTGCGAAGTTGCAGGCGCCTCACTGCGAGGTTCTCCGTCTTCCACTGACTTTGCAAAACTACAAACTCCCCGAAGTCTTGTTCTGCATTCTCTCAGCGAAGTGAAGGGTCCGCACACGAAGCACAAACTATTAATTGTGAAGCCATCTGAGTGCAGATTCTCTTGCCTAACACTCCCAGTCTGACTATTCATGTACAGAGATGTGAAAAGTACACACATTATTTACTTTAAAAGTACAGTTATTTGTGTAAGACAAGACTCTGGTAAAAGTAGAAGTACTGAAGCAACTTGTTTACTCAAGTAAAAGTTAAAAAGAAAGTATTGGCTCTGAAATGTAATAAAAGTAAAAAAAAGTATTTCTACCGGGTTTGGTAGAAGTCCAAGTCAAGTCTTAAGTCTTTGGTCACAAGTCCACGTTAAGTCTCATGTCTTTGAGGACGAGTCGGTCTCAAGTCAAGTCTCAAGTTACTGACTTAAAATGTGACTCAAATGCGACTCAAATCCAAGTCCCCATCTTCTGACACAATGCGTGGAAGCTGGGAGAGCGTGAGATGAGAGACACACACACATCGTCACATGGTTTCCGTGCATTAGAACTAAAGTAACTAGCCTGTTTGGAAAGTGTAAGGAGTAGAAAGTACAGATATTTGTGTTAAAATGTAGGGAGTAAAAGTACAAATTTGTCAAAAAAATAAATACTCAGTAAAGTACAGATAAAGTAACAAAGTATTTGTACTTAGTTACTTCCCATTTCCCACTTTTCTGCTGACTCTACTTGGATGCCATCCATCACTTCATCTCTATCCTTCCATCCGTTCATTTTTCTCGTCTGTCCGCTGACACGCCATTGGCCAGACGGCCGAGCTGTGACATTTAGCCTCCATTCTAACCAAATAGCCCCAGCAGACAGGAGGAGAGGAGAGGAGAGGAGCGGAGAGGGGGGGAGAGGAGAGGAGAGGAGGGGAGGGGAGAGGAGAGGAGAGGAGCGGAGAGGGGGGGAGAGGAGAGGAGGGGAGGGGAGAGGAGAGGAGAGGAGAGGAGAGGAGGAGAGGGGAGGAGAGGCGAGGAGAGAAGAGGAGAGGAGAGGAGAGGAGAGGAGGGGAGAGGAGAGGAGAGGAGAGAAGGGGAGAGGAGAGGAGAGGAGAGGAGAGGAGGGGAGGGGAGAGGGGAGGGGAGGAGAGGAGAGGAGAGGAGAGGAGAGGAGGGGAGAGGAGAGGAGAGGAGAGGAGAGGAGGGGAGAGAGGAGAGAGGAGAGGAGAGGAGAGGAGAGCAGAGGAGAGGAGAGGAGAGGAAAGGAGAGGAGAGGAGGCGAGGAGAGGACAGGAGAGGACAGGAGAGGACAGGAGAGGACAGGAGGGTGACACGTGGCCGGCACACTTCCAGTGTTGCTCAAGGGCAGGTTTTTTTTAAGTACGTTGTAACTTTTGTTGCATGAAATTTATTATTACTATTATTATTATTAGCGTTAGGCCTTGGCCACACTGATCCGTGGTATCTGTCCGTGTGCGTTCATTTCTCTGTTCACTTCCATTCATTTTCAATGACAGCTGTCCGACTGTCCGTGGAGTACTCAGAAGCGTACGTATCCAGAAAATTTGCATACGTTTTGATGGACAGAAAATTGAAGAGGGATGAACTTTTTCTGGATGGACGTATCAGATGGTCGGATGGTCGGATAGTCACTGTCCGTTTAGCCAATCAGAGTCGAAGTCTCGAGAGGAGGCGTTCCGAGATTTGTTTCAACTTTTCAAAGAAGATGGCGGCCGAGGCGGTGAAGGAGGCTATAATTAATGCTGTCTACACCATCCCGCTGATTTCACCATCTAATCTGGTCATTCGGTGGCATTTTATTGCCACATATTAACGTAGCGCACAGAGCTAACAGCTAGCTGACGTCAGTTTTCGTCTTCTCTCGGTTTATAGGCGGGTCGCTGACACCTTCAAGGTGCTTACCGCCACCTGCTGTACAAGAAGGTTACTTGTACATGCAACGGACATAAATCTATCAGTCTATCCGTTCTGTCCATTTTCTGATGGATCAGTGTGGCCAAGGCCTTAGTGTTATAGTAGTACTGTAGAGTGATATGCATAGTCTGTATTTGTCCAGAGTTTTTTTTGTATGTATCTTTTCTTCATTATAGGTTGAGGCGATGTCTCGTTCTAGATGTTGGGGTAGCTGGCTGGGGGCATGGTCAGGGTGGGGGTAATTCCTCACATTCTCCCCATTCAGCATAGTTAGCATTTAGCTGCTAGCCCAGCCCAGGCAGACAAGATCGGTGATTCAACCACCGCAGTAAACGCACATCTGAACAGACGCCATATGTATACCTGCTCTAGGATCCCCAATCCTGTAAGAGCCGCAGCATCCGTCCTTTGGTGAGTCAGTCCATTGAGATATATGAGGTCTAGCCGGTGGCTAGTCTCACGCGACAGACAGCCCTAGTAACATTTTGTGGGCATTCCCACACAGACCGACTGTATCTATAGCAGTTATTTTGCTTCCTATTTTTTAAAGCAAAACTCATCATTTGCAAAACATTATGATACTTTTATGCGTGTGTGTGCGTGTGTGTGTGTGTGTGTGTGTGTGTGTGTGTGTGTGTGTGTGTGTGTGTGTGTGTGTGTGTGTGTGTGTGTGTGTGTGTGTGTGTGTGTGTGTGTGTGTGTGTGTGTGTGTGTGTCAGGCCCGGCTCCAGGCTCTGTGGGAGGGAACCGCACGGTGAGTTATGGTTGGTTAATCCGTCACAAGAGTTCAGTAAACTCAACCAATTAGCAGCTCACCTCGAGTCCCATAACTCATCATCTGTGCAGCGCTCTGTCTCTGTCTGCAGTTTGCTCTAAAACACTCGCTCTCTGCACAAAAACACACTCCGAGTCACCACACACATGCCTGCACACACTGATCCACTCCTTCATGCACAAATGACATCACTGGTCCACAACTTCACTCAAATCAATTCTCAATAACTGTCAAGCTAAATTAATGACTGCAAAACTGTGTATACAGGTTTCTAATATACTACTGATTTTGTAATGATACAAAATCGGTGGAGTGTTCCTTTAACAGGTGGAGGTTCACCTTGTGAAGTTAGCATTAGCTCACATAGCATCATCACACTCGTATATCTACACACAACATATAGCTCATACGTCAGGCCCGGCTCCAGGATGAAGTGACTGAGGGGGCAGGTACAAATTGTGAGGTGGCCATTTGAAAATGGCCATGCCAAAAAGAAAATCCCTCGTCAAAGATTTGTCTAAATTTCGGAGCGTTATTGCACCCGCTTGCCGACAAGCTGGTACCAATGGATTCCGCAGGATTTCTAGTTTCATATGAGTCCAGGATCTTCACGCTACCTTTAGAAATGAGCCCGCTACAGCCTTTGAAACACAGCAATGTCGTGCAGCGAGAAGTAGAAGAGGAATCCAACTGGAGGGGGCAGAAAATACAAGTGACCCCCCCCCCCCAGAACATGCAACCTCCACACAGAGCGGACAGGGGTGGAGATTCACACCCACGACCTTGTTTGTCCCTGTCTCTCTCTCTCCCTCTTTCTCTGTCTATCTCTCTCTCTCGCTCTCTCCCTCATTCTCCCTTTCTCTCTCTCCCTCCCTCTCTCTCTCTCTCTCTCTCTCTCTCTCTCTGTCAGTGACACTTCATCCTTCATGATTCTGCCTCCCTCCATCAGTGTGGTGGCTCTGCTGAACACGTTGCATCAGTGGTTTTGAAACTCCCGGAGGCGGCCGACCGTCTGGCGAGCGCCAGACACACGGTGCACTCTGTGCGCCCGTGGCGAGACGTGCGACGGTCCTCAGGCGCACACAGCGGGCGGGCTGACGAGTGGAAGGACGTCACGGCGTTAAGCAACAGCCCGGCACGAGCCGCAGCACCTTTAACCCAGTTGGTCCGCTCTCTGATTGGCTGAGGCTCCGGGGGGGGGGGGGGGGGGGAGAGAGGCGAACAGGGAGTCGACCCACTCTGACCAACATTAACACTCACACCGCCGGGGTCGAGCGTTCGATTCCCCGAGAGCAAGGCATTATAACGCTGCTGCTGGTCCCAGCACGTGCTGATAACACTTTTCAGTGACTTTCAGTGCTCTTGACTTGAGAAGTTCTTGTGTAGTTGACTTTTTTTTCAGAAACTTTCATGTGATTTAATAGCTAAACTTGCTGGCATCCATTGTATTCCCCTGTGATCCAAACCCCTCCCACCTGGTGCTCCCAGCAGGTTAAAACAAACACACAGACTTGTTGCCAGGTACTGATCAGCCCAGCCGGCCCGAGGTGCGAGAAGAAGGTAAAGAAAAAGGCAAATAAAAGCCTGAGAGAGAGAGAGAGAGAGAGAGAGAGAGAGAGAGAGAGAGAGACAGAGAGAGAGACAGAGAGAGAGAGAGAGAGAGAGAGAGAGAGAGAGAGAGAGAGAGAGAGAGAGAGAGAGAGAGAGAAGAGGCATGCTGCTGCTCGTCATCGGCCATCTTGTCTTCTTCTCTTGATGTGATTCAATAACAGAAATAAATCAAAGTGAACCGTTGGTCCTGCCTCTCTCACTTGTTCTTGTCAAAGTGTGGAGTTGTGGAGGTGAACGTCTCCAAGTAACTGACTGAGTGCCGGCAAACCACTGACAACCAGCCGGCCAACCAGCTGACAACCAGCCGGCCAACCAACCAACCAGCTGATAACCAGCCGGTCAAACCAACCAGCTGACAACCAGCCGGCCAACCAACTGACAACCAGCCGACCAACCAGTTAACCAGCCGACCAACCAGCTGACTAACCAGCTGACAACCAGCCGACCAACCAGCTGACAACGAGCCAACCAACCAGCCGACCAGCCAGCTGACAACCAGCCAACCAACCAGCCGACCAAGCAGCCAACCAACCAGCTGACAACCAGCCAACCAACCAGCCGACCAACCAGCTGACAACTGAAAACCAGCCAAACATCTGCTAATAACCAGCCGTCTAATTGCTATAACCAGCCGACCAACTGCTAATAACCATTCAACCAACCAGCTGGCAACCAGCTGACCAACTGCTTATAACCAGCCGACTAACCGCTAATAACCAGCCGACCAACCAGCTGACCAACTGCTAATAAGCAGCCGACCAATAATTGCTAATCACCAGCCAACCAACCAATCTGGGAACCCAGAGTCTATTTTTATATGAAAAATAGACTCTGGGACAGCCCTACCTTTTTTCCCAGCTTCCTGTACAGCGCGCCTCTCCTGCCTACTTCCTTTTCCGCGTCCTTCTGGCAGCTACAGCTCATTCAGAACGCTGCAGCCCGTCTGGTGTTCAACCAACCTCAATTCTCTCATGTCACTCTGCTCTTCCGGGACCTTCACTGGCTTCCCATCTCGGCACCCATCAAATTCAAGACACTGGTACTCGCCTACAGGGCAGTACACCTGACAGCTCCTCTGTACCTGCAATCTATGCTCAGGTTCCAAACCTCTAACCGCTCCCTTCGCTCCTCCACCAGTGCAGGACACCTCGCACTTTGAGCCGCTACGGCGGCTCAAAAGTCGCTCATCCCGATAGCGACTCTTCTCGTCCCTGGCAGTGGCACAATGGTGGAACGAGCTCACCTCTTTGGTCAGGACGGCCGAATCACTGCCCCAACTTTCGGCAAAGACTAAAATTTTCATTTTCAGGGTCCCCCTGGGCCCACCTTGAACTAGCATCTCTCTCTCGTAAAAATAAATGAATAAATAAAAAATCGCTAACTACTTTCTACAAGTGCGACTCTATCTATTCCTTCAAAACGTTGTAGCTGTCATAGACTGTGTTGCATAGTTGATTTCTCTACTGTTGACAAAATGTGATATTGTAAGTCACTTTGGATAAAAGTGTCTGCCAAATGAGGTAATGTAACGTAATGTAATGAATAGACTCGAGGCCGACAGTAGTTTTCACGGTGGTCATATCGTTTGTTTGG
This sequence comes from Poromitra crassiceps, assembly GCF_964638095.1. NCBI lineage: Eukaryota > Metazoa > Chordata > Actinopteri > Beryciformes > Melamphaidae > Poromitra > Poromitra crassiceps. The sequence goes on from NC_139645.1 coordinate 19,566,805, forward strand.
TAATTATATAACGTCTCGGAGTTAATGTGCTAATGATTTATTCGTTCAAATGATACAGGCAGCAGCTGAACAAACACAACGGGCCTTTAAACGGAGACAGAAACACGTCTGGATGTTTGTGCGAAAGCTTCCAGGTGAGTGTTCTAGTCTCCACTGGTCTGAGTTTCTACCGTGTTGATCCAGAGAGATTTACAGGTAGGACGTACCGTGCTGTCACTCACTGTTGTTTTAATACTCCAGTCGAGGCATCCTTGGCCTGTGACCAACTTCAGTTTTATCTGCACTCATCATGACAGCGCGCGGCTCTGGTTTCTGGTTACCTGTGTCTCCAGGTGTGTGTGTATGTCCCGCCCCCCCCCCCCCCCCTGTCAGGTTAGGGGACGACAGAGAGGCACGCAGGCTTCACAGCGTCGCAGTGGAAAATGGCTCCTCTGTGGTTCAATGGCATCACACGCTCCCCACTTCAGCAGCAGCTGCCAATCAAAACGCCTGCACTGAGGCACACTGGGAATTCCAAGAATGAGACAGACACACACACACACACATGCACACGCACACTAAAACAGACACACACACACACACACACACACACACACAAACACACACACAAACAAACACACGGTGAATCACAGCTTCCATCAGAGTCATCACACCTCTGCAGAACAGGATCGACTCTCAAACATCAACGTAGATTATTCAATATTAAATGTCGAATTGATATATAATGTTTGTCATCTATGTAGCCTGATATCAAACTGAGTTGTCAACTCGGTACACTCCATTCCCATCTTCAGTCTGACCTTGCCTCCGTGACAGTTGATGAGCAGATGACTGGGGGGTCACTCGGACCACTTACCAGTACCCACACAGCGGACGGCTCTTCTTGATCTCAAAGAACTGGGTTCCTGTGTGGTTCCTGTGTGGTTGTATCTGTGTGGTTGTATCTGGTTCCTCTGTGGTTCCTGTGTGGTTGTATCTGGTTCCTGTGTGGTTGTATCTGGTTCCTGTGTGGTTGTATCTGGTTCCTGTGTGGTTGTATCTGGCAGAGACAACATACCATGCACTTCAAGCCATTTTCCACAATTACAAACATTTTTGTCGAGCCCAACATTTTTCTTTGCATTTTTGTTTATTTATTCTTTTTTTACCACAGTCTGATCTGCTGGCCACTGATCAGCTCCACTGGAGCGGTTGGGGTTAAGGGCTTTGCTCAAGGGCACCTCAGTGGTGGTAATGAGGGAGGGGCAAGCGCTGCCTTTTCACTTTCCCCACCCAGAATTATCCTGCCGGTCCCGGGGATTGAACCGACGACCTTCCGGTCACAAGCTCACAAAGCGGTTTCAGTTCTTCAGTTAAACTAAATAATTTTGATACTAAGTAATAAGTAAAGTAATTGTATTACTTTTTAAATAAGTAATAAGTAACTAATTTCCTGAGTAACTTGCCTACACTTGCCACACTATTTGTCGGTGTTGCGTTCACCTGTAGCCTACAGCGTGTATGGGAGCGTTGTGTTGTCGGGGGACACGTACACACACACACACACAAATGCACACATGCACACACACAGCGCTCAGGTCTCCAGGGGGCCATACAGAGTTTACAGGCCGTCCATCAGCGCCTGTCCTCCCCGCGCAGCGCGGCTTGCCTAACGCTCTACATCACCCAGACAGCCCTCCCCAACCAGCCCCAACCAGCCCCATGCTACGCTACGCTACGCTATGCTACGCTCTCTCTGAGCTTATCTGATGCGTGTGTGTGTGTGTGTGTGTGTATTTTTGTCTTCTCTCTAGAAACGGCCTGATACTGCGGTTGTGAAACGGCTGGCGAGGTGATGTGTCATGTTAGAGGGGTTGGCTGAAACTGCTGGCTCAGCGCGGGGCAGACCGGGGTTTCTGCTGATCAACTGGAGAAACAGACATGGAAAACAACGGGAGTTATGGCAGAGAGAGGCAGGCAGAGCGAGAGAGAGAGAGAGAGATTCAAATTTATTTAAAAAGGTTTAATGAGGAATTTGTCTTTGTGCAGTATGCAGCGCAGGCAGCGATCACAGCAATAGCTAAATATATGGAGCAGAGAGAAAGACAATCATCAAAATATAAATTATAAAGTGCAAAGTAACCTTTAAAGTGTAAAATACCTTTAAAGTGAGTAAGTAATAAAGTGAAGTCCATGTAAATGTCCATGTAATAAGTCCATGTAAAATGTCCAATATAAGTCCGTGATGTATAATGGCGGGAGGGGGGTTGTGTCCGTGAGAGAATGTCCATGTAAAATGACCATGTAGTCCAGGGATCCTCAACTTGCTTTGCCCAGGGGCCACTTTCGTGAAATGATAGGAGGCCAGGCAGGGGCCAGTTAATAAACAAACAATATACATTTTTCTGTAGTGGATTGTAGTTTTTTGGGGTGTCAGCCGGAGTTTAGTCTGACAATGTTGTGCACAATTGACAGTTAGTTAGGTTAAGTTAGTTAGGTTAAGTACATAAGTGCCTGGGTAGAGAGCAGACGGTGGTATTTGACAATTTAGCTGGACCCCAGTCAAACTTTATTTCACGTTAGTTTGTGAATTAGATTCTAATTTCAAATGAAAACTAACGTGAAATTATTGGAAAATGGTCGGGCGGCCACTCTGCACCCTGTCGCGGGCCGCGTCTGGCCCCCGGGCCGCAAGTTGAGTATCACTGTGTAGTCCATGTAAGATGTGAAGTGTCTGTGGGATAATGTCCATGGAGCAAGGGGGGCCATCGGGCGTTCCACATCTCTCCTTAACTCTTGCAGTTATTGTTCCCCCGGTCACCTCAATATAATCCACGATCATATACGAGGGTCACAGCAGCATATTATGTGTCATCTGTTCTCTGCAACCTCATCACCATACAGTACATACAACCATACCATCTCAATGTCAATTTCAAACAAAATGTCGGCCTTTTACTTTTCTGAAATGTGGCATTTTACGTTTCCGCAAACATTTTCAACGTAAGTTTGAAATGTTAATTGTGACGTGGTTGAAAATGGACACTTTGAAACGGCTCTCCAGTGTCAAAGGCGAGTGTTTACGCCTATTTACTTTTTATTCTGGCAACCGCCGACCAGGCTGGTTTTCTGAGTGCTGTGACCTCTGACCTCTGACCCTTCACCTCTTTACTATAGACTAGAGTCCCACAGGAATGAGTCTGAAGACCTGGATGTTAGCACTTCCTTAGGTGTAAAAGTCAATGGGATTTCTGTATGGGGGTTTTGGTTAAATGCTTGAAATAAAGTCTGTGGTTAACAAAAGTTTATGAAACAGCAAAGTTTGTGTTCAGAAAGATGATCTTCACAAACTGAGGACCACTTTTATGATGTTAAAAAAGAATCATCATAAATTGCATGTATAACTGTTATGGCTCTGTCACTCAGTAGTGATTAAAATGTCGTTTTGATGTCCATTTTAAATTGATTGGTTTAAACATGTATTCACTCTTGATGCAGGATGCCAAAGAGTGCTGGCCCTGCAGTCTGCTGAGGTCAGACAGCAGGCCTGAACACATTTTTATACAAAAGGCCTACATGATTCTATCTATTTTATTTGCATCTCTTATATTATTTACCCATTTTATTTTGTTACATCTTATCTTTATCTTAGTCTTTTGTTGCGTTTGCTGGATTACTTTATTCTGTCTTGTTTGTATTTTGCTTCAGAGTGCATGCATTGCTTCAAACTGCCAACTCCGAGAGTCGTGCTCTGCATAACCCAACGCTGTATGCCAACAGCGCTCCCAATTTACCAACGGTCCAATTTGTGCCAGAGTGAGAGCTCTGGGTACTCGGAGTGAGATTTACGAACGCACCCAATATTTCCCACTCCTCCCACCACCTGAACTGACCTCTTACCGTAACCTGATATCTGCCTTCACTAATCCTCCCGCCCCGTCCAGACAGACAGACAGACAGACAGTCAGTCCCCGTCCTGCAGGTGGCCCCACCCAGTGCTCACACACCTGGACACCCGCCCCAACCGCATACCTCCTGGAGTCCGCCAGAGATAAGAGCGATAGGGCCTGTTGATTTAGGAGACATATCTCTGTAATGTAGGCCAGGGGTCACGATTAAACCACGCTAATGTAGGACAGAGGTCAGTGATACAATAAGACAGGCCTCCATAGGCTGGGGAGGAGGGGGGTGGGTGCTGTCACTAGGCCAGAGAGCCACATGCGGAGAACCATGCTAGCAGCGTACTCAGTGTTGTATTTGTAGATTCCATTCTGGAACGTTCTGAGAAATCACCAACCAGGAAATTGAAATTATTTTGGCAGAAAGAGAAACCCAGCGACATAGTCATTTGGAGTCAGAGTTGATTTACTTATGTGCAGTTTACATTTCCTCCAGTCATTTTGCAATGCTGGATTTATTAAAATACAAAAGTTTAGCTGGGACCGCTGTCCCTGAAGATTATTGTGAAGATTATTTCCTGGATTATTACCATGTCTGGTGTCAGCTGACTGACAGGCAGCAGAGAGAGAGAGCGGGACGCAGCACTGAGATTCAATCAGGAGAAAACTGAACGTTTGGCTTTGTGTTTCCTGTGATGATTCTCTCATGCCGGGCACCCGGAAAGAGGAAAACGAGCACTGTATTTTTTAAGGACTTCATTACCCAGAAATCCTCAAATCTTTATTTAGGGTAGCCCTTTATCACAAGCATGTCTCAAAGGACTTTACAGAGGATGATCTATAGCTAGATCAATCAATAAACAGAATTCAACAATTTATACAACAAGCATAGCAAGAAAGAAATCATGTAAGATAATTTGTCAGTAAATTGCATCAGAAAGGTCTTCTTCTCAGTTAGACTGGTAGACTCCAGGCCTGTGGGAGAAGATCCCCAGCGGCTGGCTGTGTGTCTCTGAGCCTGGACCATCTCTCTGACAGAGGAACCTCACCACCTTGCTGGGATGAGATCCCATCAGCATCTCAGCAGCAAAACACACAGATCACACACAGATACCCATATCAGTGTGATACAGAGGCAGGAAACAGCGGTGTGTGTGTGTGTGTGTGTGTGTGTGTGTGTGCGTGTGCGTGTGCGTGTGCGTGTGCGTGTGCGTGTGCGTGTGCGTGTGTGTGTGTGTGTATGTGTGTGTGGACTGTCCTGGTCCTCTGATAGGCAGCAGGCTGTCTAGACCGGGGCTTTACCCAGCAAACATTAACGCAGAGGCAGCCGGTTCACAGAGGGAATGGGGGGTCAGCACAGGTTTAAATATCCGCACTTTAAAGGAGTAGTATGGGCGCCATTCGCTTTGGATAAAATAGGTCGTGGTTCGATTCCCGCCTCCTCCAGTCTGCGTGTCGAAGTGTCCTTGGGCAAGATACTGAACCCCAAATTGCTCCTGATGGTGTCCCAGCACCCTGCGTGGTACCCTGCCGCCATCGGTGTGTGAATGGGTGAATGATTGTAAAGCGATTTGGATAAAGGCGCTATATTAATGCAGGCCATTAGTAGTTCACCGAAAAATGAAAAATGTAACTGTTGTCGTCATCTCCTTCCCCTCGTGCCAAATGAATATAACACACAGGGAGGTTGCCGGTGCAACTCGGTGGCGCGACATGGTTGTTGCGATCAAAGAGTTGAGACGTTCTGTCACCATAGCAACCAACATTTACGCACGTCCGGAAAGCGCCAGCCGGCCTATCGTCGCAACCGAGTCTGTATGAGCGACTCATACAGTATGTCCGCATTGTTACAAAACTTATAGGAGCTGTGCGACGCTGCACTCGCTGTTGCAGCCATGTGTTGTAGTCAAGTCACTATATCTCGAGCCGAGACCAGTCCAGAGTCCCCAGTGTTTGAGTCCGAGTCCAAGTCCGAGTGCAGAGTTACTGAAAATGAGCGTGAACCCACATGTGCCTGGCCTTGCATGAAATTGAATAATGTCAATATCTTGCGCCAAATTATTACAGCCTCTTACAAAAAAAAGTCTATCAATTAACAAGTTTGAGTCCTTGTCTGCAACCGAGTCCGAATGCATAAATGCTCAAGTCCAAGTCATCATTGCTCAAGTCCAAGTCAAGACACGAGCCCTGAAAATGAGTCCAGGACTCGACTGCACTGGTTGCAGCCTGCACACAGGCGGTTGCTGATGGCACGCCTTCTGCAGAATGCAAATCTCCACCAGCTGCGTCATAATCCTTGACCCTGATTGGCTGACAGCAGCGGCTCATCTAATTCTATTGCTGCAAACTTGTCTCATTCGACAGATTTCAGTCATTCTTTAGTGAGGGAGCCGATCAGGAGCACGTCCAGCTGTGATGCGTTTCCTGAGTTAGACTGAAACTGACTGGACAAAAGGATTTTAGTTTTGAAAATGAAAAAGGACTTAAAAAAAAAACATCCATTTTAATTTGATAACATAAGCATTCTCTTAACATCTTTGGTCATATATGTATTTAATTCGAGGAAGATATGAATTCCTACTCTAGCCTCTTTTAAGTCCTTGCGGTTGACAACTTTTACAGAGTGAATCCATTAAATGTATATTAAATGATAGATATACAACTTTTTTGAATTCTTCATACACAGATGAAAGTGTATACTATATAATAGTTATATAATATGTTTATAATATGTTATATAATATGAAGAACTACTTTCAATATTTGCTGTCGTTCATTAATAGAACATATTACCACAACCTGCTTGTCTCATAATCTCGCTCTTGTTCAAACATAGTTAAAATAGTAATGGACACAATGTACACACACACACACACACACACACACACACGCACGCACACACGCACGCACGCACGCACACGCACACACACACACACGCACACACACACACACGCACGCACACACACACGCATGCTGTCAGCACAGCAGTGATTCAGTGGAGTTATGACTCACAGTCACATGACCCTTTCCTCAGTGACCCTCGACCCCTCCTGTCCCGACAGCACAGCAGACGCTTGGTATCGCTGCTGCTGCTGCTGCTGCTGCTGCTGCTGCTGTGGAAATCAAACTGGAATTTAACACTTATAAGTAACATCTTAAACTAAAATTTTAATTTAGATTAGTCGACCAGTCTATAAGTATACACATGCACGCACGCACGCACACACACACACACGCACACACGCACACACACACACACACACACACACACACACACACACACACACACACACACACACACACACACACACACACACACACACACACACACATACACACATACATAGAAAACAATCAAAACTGAGCACAATTTCATCTATAAGGGTAAAAAGTTGTCCAAAGAAATATTGTGTGTATTTCAGAGCCATCTGACTGAAACCGTTAACTACGTTTGTCAATAACTAAATCGCCCGTGGCACTTTGCGCAGTTCTGCCATGTTGTGGCATGTTGTGGGTGGGAAGCGTGTTGTAGTGTGTCCTGGCGTGTTGTAATGTGTTGTAGCATGCTCTGGTGTTTGGTTTGGCATGTTGTGGTATGTTGTGGCATGTTGTAGCGTACTCTGGTGTGTTGTGGGATGTTGTAGCATGTTGTAGCGTGCTCTTGTATGTGTTATAGCATGTTTAGCATGTAGTGTACTCTGGTGTGTGTTATAGCATGTTGTAGCATGTCGTAGCATGTTCTGGTGTGTTTTGGCATGTTTAGCATGTCATAGCATGTTCTGGTGTGTTTTGGCATGTTTAGCATGTCATAGCATGTTCTGGTGTGTTTTGGCATGTTTAGCATGTTGTAGCATGTTCTGGTGTGTTTTGGCATGTTTAGCATGTTGTAGCGTGTTTTGGCATGTTTAGCATGTCATAGCATGTTCTGGTGTGTTTTGGCATGTTTAGCATGTTGTAGCATGTTCTGGTGTGTTTTGGCATGTTTAGCATGTCGTAGCATGTTCTGGTGTGTTTTGGCATGTTTAGCATGTCATAGCATGTTCTGGTGTGTTTTGGCATGTTTAGCATGTTGTAGCATGTTCTGGTGTGTTTTGGCATGTTTAGCATGTCGTAGCATGTTCTGGTGTGTTTTGGCATGTTTAGCATGTCGTAGCATATTCTGGTGTGTTGTGGCATGTTTAGCATGTCGTAGCATATTCTGGTGTGTTGTGGCATGTTTAGCATGTCGTAGCGTGCTCTGGTATGTGTTATAGCATGTTGTAGCATGTTGTAGCATGTTCTGGTGTGTTTTGGCTGATAGCAGCGGGAGTGGAGGAAAGGTGGTTGAGGGTAAATACAGCAGGATGAATCATGGGCTGATTTTCTGCTGCCTTTTGACCTTTCAGAGCCACAGAATCAGACGTGTGACTCAGCGCACGGCCACTGACTGTAGCGCTGCCTTCCAGACACGCACACAAGTCAGACATCACAGCTTCCTACTAGGACCCAGTCCAGATTTCAGTTCCTACAGGCCTGACCGATCAGGCCTTCAGCCGTGTATGGTCAATAAGAACAGGTCCACTCTGCTGGACAGCTGCACTCCAGCACGTTAGCAGTCCTTCGGCACTTTTTCACCCCCGGTGCCAGTGCTGGGTAGAGTAAACAAAAATGGTACTCAAGTAAAAGTACCGCTACTTTACAATAATAAATCAAGTAGAAGTGTTTACTTGAGTAAAAAAGTATCTCGTAATATGGCTAATTATTAAAATCTCTTTGCAGAATATCAATGGCGAAATAGGCTTCCAGAAACCAGGTGCCACGTGAGTGTTGAGCTCTATATCCTATGTAGGCTCATAGACTCACCCAATATTAGCTAGGCTACCAATGCCACCATGAGAAGTTTCATTACCATCACATGTTTCCTCAAGTTCGTGGATGCCGGTTCAATGGTGGGCATTTTCTGAAGTTGAAGGAGAGGGAGACGTTTCATCTGCTGCCTTGCTTGACTTCTTCAATTGTAGTCAGTTTGGGGGGGGGGGGTCGTGGTGTGGGTATGACCACACCTCTGTTCCATCTGCAGTGCTGTGATCGGCTATTAGGGCTATTCTGGTCTCTCGCTGCCGTGTGTGTGGAGTGTCCGACTCGGGAGCTATGACCAGGAAGTAGTAGTGACATTGGTTCAACTGTGTTCAGCGGGTAGTGTGGGGCGGGGGTAAGGGGTTGGTATGGTCCTTGGTAGAGGGGGCTTTCGGGCCTTGAGGATGAGGTCGAGGGCAGTTGAGAAGAAGCTGTTCTTGTGGCGAGAGGTTCTGGTCTTGTCAGACCGCAGTCTCTGGCCGAGGGGGAGTGTTTCAAAGGGTTTGTGTCCAGGGTGGGTGGGAGGGGCCTGCCATGATTTTACAAGACTCTTCAGCATCCTGGTGGGGAGGCAGGTCCTGAAGGGATGGCAGGTTATATCCGATCATCTCAGCACAGCAGGTGATGCGCTGCAGTCTGTTAATGTCCTTGAGAGTGACAGCAGCGTACCAGATGGTGAGGGGCGGACTGGGATCATAATTCAGGCCGGGCATTAGATACCAAGCAGGCCAGGCCGATACGGGCGAAAAATTTGGGCCGTTCGAAGCCCAATTTGGGCCGTTTGAAGCCCAATTTGGGTCGTTTGAAGTGAGATTTGTGCCGCTTGAAGCCCAATTTGGGCCGTTTGAAGCCCAATTGGGGTCGTTTGAAGCCAGATTTGGGCCGTTTGAAACCCAATTTGGGCCGTTTGAAGCCCAATTCGGGTCGTTTGAAGTGAGATTTGGGCCGTTTGAAGCCCAATTTGGGCCGTTTGAAGCCCAATTTGGGCCGAGTCCAATTTTACAATGAGATGCACCCACTTTAACCCTGAATAAAGTAATAAAACCACTAGTAAACCAGTAGGTAGCGCCTGGCCTGCTGTTCAGCCTGACTGCGGGCACCAAAATTTTTTTTTTTTTTTTTTTTTTGCAGGCCAGGCCAGGCCAGGCCACCGGGCATTTGCCCGACGTGCCCGATTATGCAGTCCGCGAGGAGGTGAGGATGGACTCAATGATGTAGATGTGGAATTTCTTCAGCTGCCGCCAAAAGTACATCCTCTGTTGTGGCTTCTCTGATGTTCAGCTCCCATTTCAGGTCCTGGCTGATGATGGTTCCCAGGAAGCAGAAGGACTCCACTGTGCTGACTGGGGAGTCACCCAGGGTGATGGGGGCGGGCGGGGCTGTGTTCCTCCTTTAATCCACAATCATCTCCACTGTTTTTTGAGCATTTAACACAAAGTTCTTTTGACTTGCATCAAATCACCAGATGGTCCAGCCTCCTGCTTGTATTCAGACTCCATCTCCATCTGAGATGAGCCCTATGAGGATGGTGTCATCTGTGAACATCACGAGCTTGACGGACTGGTGGACTGGAGGTGCAGCTGTGGGTGTACAGAGAGAAGAAGAAGAGAAGGAAGAGAACCTGTAAAGTGGGGTTATTAACGTAGACTGGTGAGAGCGGGGAGCAGCATGTGAACTCAGGCAGCAAGGAGCAGTGTGACAGTGGATCTGCTGAGTGGCCCCGCCGCAGCAGAGGCCTGCGGTCTACTGTGTGTGTGTGTGTGTGTGTGTGTGTGTGTGTGTGTGTGTGCGTGCGTGTGTGTGTGTTTGTGAAGCAGGGTGGAGCGCAGTGAAGCTTCCCTCGAGAAATAAAAGTTGAAAATCTGTGCTGGTGTGCAGCAGCGTCCTACATATAACCGAGCGCAGGAGAGGACGGCCAACCAAAACAGCTGCAAACGTTCACTTATTGAAACGCCGTGAAGCTATCCGAGCCAGTAACCGTGGCAACCGTGGCTTATAGCAGCATAATTGAAATATCATGAATCATCAACTGCCTGTTCAGCTCGTACAGAAAGCCTTCCCCAAAGCACAGCGGCACAGCTCTGAGCGTTAGCTGAGCAGCACACAGGTGAGGCGTTACCTCACACAACCTGCAGGGCGGCACGCAGGTGAGGCG
>NC_139645.1:19582673-19632871 GCF_964638095.1 Poromitra crassiceps
ACGAAAATACACACAGGGGGCAATGTTGCTCCACATAAAAACACACTGGCACAGTATGCATCATAACTGATGTTTTTGAGGGGAAACTTTTCTGTAAGTCTATACTGTTTTAATTCAATAGTTGCATAGTATACCTTTAAGCTTGGTTTTAACTTAGTTTGAGTGACATCACGCGTGTGTGTGTGTGTGTGTGTGTGTGTGTGTGTGTGTGTCTGTCTGTCTGTCATCGAACAGAGTATGCTCAGTTGACATTCTGTGAAATCAACAGTGATGTCGGCGACGCAAGCAACTTGAGTAATTGTCTCACTCACTGAAATCACTCACTGATGATGGGTATGACCATCATCATCAGTGATTTATGGCATCACAGATTACATCAGAATTCAGTCTGACATCATTGTTAATGTCACAATGTCTACTATGAGAACAGTCACCACTGGCTACCAGACTGGGCCTGCTCTGGCCACCACGCGACAATTGTGGGGCATGACATCTTTAGTGGGTATGACATCACTCGACAATTGTCGGGAATGACTTCATCAGTGGGTATGACATGATGTCATACTGTACTGATGATGTCAGTGACATCATCAGTGGTGGTGGTGTTTGATGCTCAATTGATGGTTCTGAGTTAATGGTCTATAATAGGGTGGCGTTCTGATGTATGTATGTTCCTGTGGCAGAGCTTATGCCTGCAACCTGCTTCCAGTGAGTGAAACTGTAGTCCGTTTTCACTCCAACAGCATTTTGAACAGGAAGTCGGGGTTACTTAAAGGGATACGCCAACATTTTTGGAGATTCGCCTATTTGCCATATTGCAGATATTAGAATGTGTCTGCCTTAATCGTCACTGTGTGTGCAGTACAAACTGCGGTACAGCCCTCACGCTTAGCACTACAATGGCAGTCTATGGTATCACTGCCTATCCCCGTTCAGTCGCTCAAAATACACATTCCAAGAGCGCCAGAAACTCACATGTACATGTTGTGACTCGTGTACTCACCACACGATGAAATAATAATAAAATAATAATAAAACAAAGTTACTGGAAACGGTCATTTTAAACGGTAAATCCAACGGTAAATCCATAGCGAGAACTTGGTTCCAAGAGGGTTCACTCTGTGACCAAAGTTACTTCCTTGTTTGCCTAATGTGTGCAGTCATAGGTACAGCACATGCTCCTCGAGGCGAATCTCCAAAAATGTTGGCGTATCCCTTTAAGGTGAATAAGTACAGTAGGACTGTTACTTACCTGTAGTTTCATCAGTCATCAGTGGCCTGGGAGCTTTCTTTCTTTCTTCAGTCAGACCCTCTTATACATGCCTCGGCCCCATGCCATAAACAAGTGCGGCCATAGGGGGCACTACACTGGTATTTTAGATTTTTCACGCGTGATCTGACTGTGTTCATGCATGACTTTTGTGTTCACGCGTGATCTCACTGTGCACGCATGACTTCTGTAGTGGGATCACACGTGACTTCTGTGTTCACGCCGCCGGCCGGGCCAGCTAACGTCCACCAGTAGCATGGAGGTGGGAAGAGCCGCGCGGACAGGTCACCTTCACCGCGGTCGCCAACAGCAGCTTCACAACCTCTGCGGCTGCCGCCACTTGGGGAACATAGACTTAAAGTCGTTGCACAGTCTGTTTTTTCCCGTATGCGTTGTTTTTAATCGCGAAGAAACCTTGCACACAGAGTCCGATGTGTTTTATTAACGAGTTAGTCGTTCTATTCGCAATGCAAGACAAATATTCGTCCCCTCCTGTTTACATTACAACATGACAGGTGACAGGCAGCAGTGGCTGATCTGCAGCAGCGGTGATGTGGACCGGAGAAGGCAGAGGGCAGCAGGTCGGGGGAACGGTAGCCGTATCTCACTGGACAGGCGCTCCGTACTCCCCTTCACCTTGGCAAAATGGCCGGGTGCTGCAGCACCGTGCCCCGGGGAGAGGGAGCGTTAAGGCCGGTGAGGTGAGGTGAGCGAGGACCGGCGTCTCTCCCGGTGCATTTCGGCTCAGAACCGGAGCCCGCTCCTCAGGCTCTCTCCCCAGAACCGACACACACGGGTCAAACAGCTCACAAAAGGCTATTATTGACTGATGCGAAAAACGCAGAAAATCGAACCTGCTTCCAAAACGTTAATGATGCACGAAAGTTTGGGAATCAGCGTGTAAACGTGGCTGATACAACATGAGGTCGTACTTATTTTCTAAACGTGCGACAATTTCGGACGAAAAATACGGACTTGGCGCGCAAAAGCCTTTTTTACTGGCCTGCATCTTGCCTTGCTTTCTCAAGAGCCTTCTCAATGGCCTCCGTGGCAGAGTCGTCTTGCAGCACCTTCGCCCGGTCCAAAGCTTTATCAAAGTGGGAGATGGCGGAATCGTAGTTCCCAAGTTTCAATTCTGACTGTGCCACCAAAACGCTGGCATTCACCTGCCATTTCTCATCTGCTATTAGATCCGCTTCAGCAAGCGAGCGGCTGCCGTAGTCTCGGGCTTCTGTGTAACACCTCTGCACCAGGTAACATTTACCCAGCTCATAATACAGCCAGGTCTTCTCCCTACCACTCCGGACCAAGGACATCGTGTCCTCCCACACTTCAATAGCCTGCGATAACTTCCCGATTTGGGCATAGACTCGGCCAATATTGGACATGGCCCGGGACTTTGCGTCTATGAGGTTGCACTGTCTAGCCAGCTCCAGGTCTTGTTGAAAGTGGACTAGTGCGTTCTCCATATTGCCCATGTCGAAGAGGGCATTCCCAATGCTGCTGTGCAATATGCCAATCACCTCCTTCTTATTAGGCACCACTTTCTCCGACCATCCCTGCACGGTCTCCATGACAACTCGCGCTTTCTTGAAACTACGCTCCGGCTTTCCAGAAGTCAAAAGTGCATCAATGATCTCGAGGTTCTGCAGCACGAACCGAGCCGGGTCAAAGGGATGGTATTTGTGGCGTTTCTGCTGCATGAGCATGCGGTCGCCTTCCCGCGCGTAGATGGGTTTGTGCTGGTGCCAGAACTCGGTGCGGTTCTCCAGGTACGTGATGCCTTTCTGAATGAGATCCTGCATTCTGCCTCCACCCTGCGTCTTACTTTTCACAAATTCTTCATCTTTCAGCAACTTTTCCAGATATTCCTTGTCAATGTGGAGCTCTCCCAGCAGTTGTTTGGTTGCCCTGTCGCTCTTAGTGGTCTTCTGCTTCTTCGGTTTCTTCTGCGAGTCAGTATCAGTGGCACTCTTCAGAGTGTGAAGGAGACTGATTGGCAGCGTCTGCTTTACCTCCTCGTCGCGGAAAAATGACAGGTCTCCCTTAATCTCCAGTTTGACGGAGGAAGGGCTGCCCACAGAGTTTTCTATCGCTTCCTGTGATTTCTGGATACCCAGTCTGAACTCCTGAACCTCTGGACGCAGTTTATATCCCCTATGGTAGAGCACAAGGGCAAATTCAAATTCTCCCCTGGTGAACAACGCCTCCGCCTTCTGGTACAAGCCCTTGAAGAAGGTCTTGTCCTCTTTGAGGGAGTCCTCTGCATCTTTTAAAGCCTTTGCAGAATCGCCCATCTTCAAGTAACACTTGGATCGAGCAACGAGGCAGTTCTTCTCATCTGGTTGAAGGTCCAGGGCCATTTTGTAGCTCTCTACTGCTTTCAGATACTCCCCTTTATGGTACAACTTCTCTCCCAGGGCCATGTAAGTATAGAACATTACATTTATTTTTTTGCCTCCTTCTTCTTCATCTGCTTCTGCCATTTTTTGCACAACCTATGTGTAGGACCATACCGGTTCTACTTATAGCCTATGCAGGGAAGGATTTATTACATCACCGTTAATGTCACAATGTCTATAATATCAGTAGTGTCCGTCATAAATCACTGATCATATCATTATGTGTAGAATTGGTGATTTCACAAGTGATCTCACTCGAACACTTGATGATGATGTTATCAGTGATGTCACTTGAGCAATTGTGACGTCATCAGTGAGTGATGTCAGGGATGTCATCAAGATAATAGGGCGGTGTTCTGAGCATGCTCAGTTGTGGATCGCCGCTGCTGCGCTGGAACAACACCCTATTAAATAGTAGTAAGATTGAAATTGCTCGAGTGACTTCACATCACTGATGACATCACATCACTGATGACATCATCATTGATGACATCACAATTACTCGAATGGCATCACTGATGACATTGGGTCTGTCCAATTCTCAAGTGAGCTTCCTATCATGTAGTCTCAACGCCAGAGCCATGAGAGTGAGCCACGTCACTGCATGCTGCAGATCTCTCTCTGGGTCTGGGACACTTTCCCTCAGCCAGCTGGGGTCGGAAGTGAACCGTTCACTTGGCCAGTGATTGGCCAGTGATGGATTCAGTCTTCCCCAATCAGTAACGACTTTGCGATCAGACGACAGGGCGAGGCCCAGCCCATTTTTCTAACCGCTCTCTCATTGGTGCTATGACCTGTCACTCATTCAGTTTCAACACCCCTAGACCCGCCCTCAAACCCCAGAAGTGGCTATGAAGTGGCACAGACTCATTTAGCTATGTAGTATGCGGAGCGCAGCGATTCAACGTAATATTTGAGTCTGGGCAGAGACTACCTATCACCTAGCTTCCTAACTAGATAGTTGATTAATTAGGTATCTCATTTAATATAGGTGACTGAAAAATAACTTGTTTCAGACGTCCTCATGCTTGAAGGTAGCATCACACGCGACAGGTCGCACTGCTGCTGTTTTCATTGAAAAGACAGACTTTTCTGACCAAGCTTGATCAAGTTGATTCCCAAATACTCGGATGGAATGATAACAAGCAAATGAAAAGCAATTTAACAAGCGTGAATCCGCCATAGCTGTGGCCAGCCAGAGTCATGTTGTCACAATGGCTCTGTGCATATTGTGATTTGTGACAGCCATCGAATATTGTCATAGACATTGTGACATCATCATCAATGATGGTGTCATCAGTGATGATGTTACGGACGGTAGGCTCGGTTTTATAAATAATAATCGCTCGTCTAGGGGTATTTAGCACCAGTGGGTCCGTAACATGTGAAAGAACAAGAATACCAAGGCTATTGACAGGAAAACAGGTGACACGGACAAAACAAATGCTAAACAGATACAATAGGCTATCAGCTGACATACACGCCGCCGCGGCTCGGGCCAACATGGAAATATCTTTGCCCAGCAGCCCGATATGATGTCATCAGTGATGCCATCAATAACACACTTTGAGGGGGTTCTGTGATTAACATGTTTTTATTTATTATCAGCAGGAGAAATCCCATCTTGTTAAAACCATTGAGATATAAAACATCATCAGAACTTTTATTTTGAAAGTTAAGAAATTCTACCAAAGTGCATTTCACTGTTGACTAGTTTCAGCCCCGTTATTCTGGCAGCAATAAGACTTCCTGTTCAGTGAGCTAGCAACAATAAGACTTCCGGTTGCCATCAAAGTAAAAGCAACATATTGTATGTTTTTAAAAGACACTGAGAAAGTGTTAGTATTAAATGCTGTTCACTGGACTGCATATAGCCTTTACAAATTAGACACTGGACAGGTGCGTGTTCAGCTTGCCAAACATATCCACACGCTCAGGAAGACCTCCTCTATGACATCACACTGTCAGCTAATCTCGGGAGGAGTAAAAAAAAACATGGCAGGCCGTCAAACCCACCCAGAGGTCACTCATACAGTGACATTTTCGTACACATATTGAACACTGTACAATGTACGATGTACAAAATTAACCTTTTTCAATGTCTTTTAAAAACATACATTCTCACCATTTCTTTTGAATGATGAACATCCAATCCGAAAATGATCCATCCAATCCGAAAAACTGACCAGGAGGGAAGAAGTCTATGTTATCCCATATTTAGGTGAGAGAGAGGATCATTTTCTCTCTAATCCTTCTAACCTTCTTCTCGTTGTTTTTTACTCCTCCCGAGGTTAGCTGAGAGTGTGATGTGATAGAGGGGGTCTACCCGAGCGTGTGCATATATTGTTTGTGTTGCCACTTTCGACATGGGTGTACAGTGTCCAATATTTGTACACAAATGTCAATATGAGTGGTGATCTCTGAGTGGGTTTGGCGGCCTGCCATCTTTTTTTTTTTACTCCTCCCGAGCTTAGCTGACAATGTGATGTGATAGAGGAGGTCTTCCTGAGCGTGTACATAATTTGGCAAGCTGCCACTTTGAACGCGCACCTGTCCAGTGTCTAATTTGTAAAGGCTATGCAGTCCAATGAACAGCATTTAGATACTGAGAAGAATGTTCTCAATGTTATTAACCTCCTGAGTCCCCTGGGGTTCATGCGAGGACATCACATTTTGCCGTTTCTATACTATAATGCTTATTTCTGCTGAACTCAGAGCTCTTGTCCTCACTTGGGGACACCTAAGCTACAATTTTGTCATAGTAGAAGAAGAAAACTCGACTTCCTGTCAATACGAGATCATCAACCAAATCCTCCTACCAGCACTCCCGAGACAAACGTGGCCAAGGTAATAAACCTGATCAAATTGTATGGATGAAACTTGTTGATTTATGCTTAGGACCCTTTGAAGTTTGTAAAGACATGCAGGTTTGAAAATAATTTGCATTAGTAACAAAGTACAGTGTTGCTAAAGTTGAAGCACTTGTACGAGGACAGTGGGTTAATCTTTCCGTTGTAGATGTAATGTAATGTAATGAGAAAAACATTATTTGGGGAGATAAGGGAAGACACTATACTAGTTTACAAGAGTCTAAATCAGTGTTTCTCAACTGGTGGGTCGGGACCCAAAAGTTGGTCGCGGGGACGACCCAAAATGTGTGTTTAAACATTTTCTTTAAACACACATTTTTGTACGTTTTGACCCGAGTGAAATGTTATGCAATCTCTCCTGTTTCTAAATATATCTGTACTGTTTGGTTTGAACCAGTAAAACTATTTTGATAAGCATTTTACAAAATCTGTATAGGAAAATAAATGGCGGATGAAAATCTCTGGTACAGTGCTGAAGCAGGAAGTGGGCGGTCACTTTGCCTCTATATTGCTTCATCTCTGTATCATTTTGAAATACCAGCCAAAAAGCTGTGTGATGGGGGCGGGTGAGTTAGCCTGACTCCGCCAGACGGGGGCGGCATTGTTCCACAAATTCAGAAGCAAACTCATCCATCTGGCAGCGTCAGGTTAGGTGAGTTATAAGTGAAAGTAAAGTAAAATGTGTCGCAGTTACCGTAATTCAGACAGCCTCCATTTTTTGAGAGCAGAGCAGGAGGGACACGGCTGAGGGTGAGTGTTATTACAGCATTCTTATTCCTATGAATATGTTATTCACGGATGAAACTAGTCACCTTTAGGTGACAGTCGCCTTCTCGATCCCATAATAGGGCACTTATGCTAAGCGAATGGTTTCTGAGTGGTTGTGTGTCTCTGTCCTGGCTGTTAGGCTGTATCTGTCAACTTTTTCCACTGTCTGAGTTCACATCTGTTGATTGTAAAAGTGTCTGAGTCAGTTTGTTACTGATCGCAGGTGTTTTACTGCGTTCACCTGCCTCTTTTCCTCTCTCTCAAAGTAACGCTCATAGAAAAGATGTAACAGTGAGATAATGACGTCAGTAAAACACCGAGAGAAGTTTAGGTGGGCTGTAGGCTAGGCCTACTTTACAGAATGCGGAAATGACGCAGTTTATTAACCGTTAATTTGTTCCACGTTGTGTCTTAAAAGAGAGAAAACATGTAGTTTATTGACTTTCTGCAGGCAGATCAGGACTTCAGAGCGGGGTGGGAAACTTATCTGCTTCATATTAGCACTGCATGCATCGACTCGCCTGCTTGTGTTGTGTCCCGCGGCCGCCTCTCATCTCTGAGGACGGGGCTGATTTCTCATAAACCAGTTTCACTGAAAACTGTGACTACCGTGTGTGACCACAGAGTGGCGCTGATGCACATGTTCTGCACATTTTTGCAGTGGTTCTCAATCTTTTTACATCAAGTGCCACCTCAGAAATGATATGAATGTGTGAGAGGGGGGGAGGAGTGGTACCCATGCCACAGGTTGAGAACCACTGTGAGAGTAGGTAACACCAGACAGTATCCACCCTCAGAGACTACAGACAGACATTTAATTGTATTCAGTTAAGTTCTGCTTGAAAATGACTGCCTTTGAATTTTGTTTTAATATTCTCATTCGTGTCATGAAAAAATAATGAATGAAGCATCATTAATGAAGTGTGTGTGTGTGTGTGTGTGTGTGTGTGTGTGTGTGTGTGTGTGTGTGTGTGTGTGTGTGTGTGTGTGTGTGTGTGTGTGTGTGTGTGTGTGTGTGTGTGTGTGTGTGTGTGTGTGTGTGTGTGTGTGTGTCACATTGAAATAGCACGGTGGACAGTAAGAGTAAGAGCGGTGCGGTGGGGGTTGGTGACCATTCAATGTTGGCGACCGGAGTTCGAGTCCCAGCGTTTCCAAAGGACAACCGTGAGTCACATAAAAAAACACATGACCAAACCATTTCCCTAACCTTAACCAGGTTGTTTTAATTGACTAAACTTGACCATAACCTTAACTCTATCCTCAAGGAAACTAGTTTTACTTCCCTAAATTTAACCAAACACCCCCCCTCCCTTCCAGGGTAACCGGGCTACCTGAGCCTGACCGAAGTCCAGAAGATGAGTAAGAAGGAGGAGGATGAGGGGGGCAGAGCAGAGTCTCCAGTACCCAGCTGTCTGTCTGTGAAGACTGACTGGTCTACAGATGAACCTCCAGACTTCAGTAATGAACCTGGACCTTCAGACACAAGGTCAGAGGACTGTTATTCTGTGAGCGAAGACATGAAGGAAAGAAAAATAACTGCTCACTGCTATTATAGACTATAAAAAAAAGAAAGACTATTATTTCATTTACATACTGTAATTAAAAAGTTAAGAATAACATAAAATAAGAGAAATTGAAATGAGGGAATTTGGATCAATGGAGCGACGAGTAATATCAAGATATAGAAAAGCAAAATAAATATAAGCCACAGTGGAGCAAATGTGTGGAATTAAATATAACTCACAGTAGTGTCATTTGAGCAAAAGCCAAGGTATGGTAAGATATGCGGACGGCGGTGTGGGGGTGAAGGTGAACCCTAACCCCCCTTCCCAGATTTATTTTAATTCAGTTGAGCAAAGTACATTTTGTTGAGTTGTTTCTATGCAATTCACTTATATGACAAAGTAGTAAACCTATTTTTTTATTCCAGTGAATGATATACATGTAGTCTTACCTTTATTATTTAATTTTTTTAGTGATAATCACTACATGACCTCACATGCTGTGCAGAAATTATAAATTATATAGGACGAATCAGCGTGACGTCAACAAAGAACAATAAATCCCCCAGAAATGCGGAAGCCCCCAGCAGTTACCTTTAATTTGCTTGTTCGCCTGCATGCATGAAGCCTAGCCTTGTGCTGTAATGTGCTTGTGCTTTTATTATGTACTGCTTATTATGAATTGCTTGTTTTTGTTGTTGTTGTTGTTGTTGTTGTTGTTGTTGTTGTTGTTGTTTTGTTGTTTTCTACTGTTTTTATCCGGCAATCAACACCTTTGCTCAGGGGACTGCAGTTGAAAATTATCTACCCAGCTAAAACTGCCACATTTGCAGCAATGTTGATTGATGTGCATTGTCCCTGTACAACTAAAAAACAAAAACAAACTCTTAAGCATATTGTTACGGTCAGGGTCGCTAGTTTGATCATTGACAATGATAAGGCTCATGTCTAGGGGGGAAACTAGCACTGGTGGCTCCATAACATCAAGGCTGTTCCCTATGAGCTGACCTCCTTTGATAGACAGCCAACAATATAAATATAAATATGAATCTCACACACACACACACACACACACACACACACACACACACACACACACACACACACACACACACACACACACACACATCTGACTGTAACAATATTAAAGTACACGCATAATACCCCAAAAATCAACAAATGAAGAAAATAGTAGAATATGAGAACAAAACATGAATTTAAAGTTGTCTGTCTTCACTAGAACTATCTATATAAAATATTTGTGTTTGCAGAAGTCAGCACCACAGGCAGAGAGCAGAATCTCCAGTACCCAGCTGTCTGTCTATAAAGAGTGACCGGTCTAAAGATGATGTTATAAACTTCAGTAATGAACCTGGACCTTCAGACACAAGGTAAGTGGACTGGTTATACTGGGAGCCTACCTGGGGCCTGTACTACGAATGTTGTATAAGAAGATCCAGGATCTGTCCCTTGATCTGGTCGATTGTAGTTAACTTGTACTACGAACGTCGATTGCCACTCGTTAACTCGAACCAGGTTTTTCTAATCAAGCTGACAGCTCGTGCACATGAAAATGCCCGTGCACTGGAGCTCGTGCCCGCAAAAGAGGCGTGGTTTTTAACAACTGCCAATCACAGTGCAATATGGACTGCTCCAAAACTCCTACAGCGCCAGACACGCCTATTTCCTCATTGAATGAAACCGCAAATACAAATCTGCTTGGATATTATTACTGTTCCCGAATGACTGTCTAAAGTGACCACTTTTATCCACACCAGTAATTTCTTTGAAGAGCGGTTTCGTAGGCTATCTACAGCTCTCTATCTACAGTCTTTTGTGGAAGCAATGTGTAATCTATCTCAGTCCAAAATCCATATGTATAGACCATTTAGGCTCAATGAATAATAATGATCTCATGATGTGTTTAGTCGCACTGATTGAATAATTCCTATAGGCTAATCAATAAAAAAAAGAATGATAATAAAATAAAAAAATGCTTCTGAACTGAATCGACACGGTAGCCTACGTGTGGGCATAGATTTCATTTATAAAAAATAGCCTATTTTGTGGTCACATATAGTATATAGGCTATTGTCAGCAGAGTCGCATATCTCCATATTTCATATAATGATGCTGGAAATATGAAGTTCAATCACATCATACAGGCCAAAAGCAACACAGTTGCAGCTGCAAAATGCATGAGTAGCCTAGATATGAATCATCTTAATATGGGATCGCCTGTGTGCAGGTGATCCCATATTAAATTGCTTAGATGTAGTAGGCTATTCTAGCATGACCATTTCAATTCCAACTCAACGTCAGTCTCAGCTCCGTTGCGCACACGGCACCGTGCGCTTTGGAGACGTTTATGTAACCTTTTTATGCCGGTTTAGTGATATTTCTCCACTCACTATTCAGCTGCAATCGATCAGCGGGGTCAAACAACGTATGCTACTTGAGAGCACAAAAATTAATATATAAAAACATATTCCAAAGTGGTAAGTAGGGCTTAATTAAAATGTAGCCTGCAACAAGTGCAAGGCTTTAGTCCTTGATTAAATCAACATTACAATTCGTGCTCCTTCCTCGATGGGAAACTCATCCAGAAAGGGGTTGGCCATTTTTGCAAACTGCTGATTCGATTGGTTCATGGGCGGTGTATTTAAGGTCTAATCTTATCCTTGCAACTTAACCTGCTGCGGACCAGGTTAAGTGTGAAGCATAAGTTGCTATGGAAATAAATGTCGGTAAGAAGTTAACTTGCTTTGTAGTACGGCTAAACCAGGTTTAAACCCAAACTTATCAGGATCAACCTAAATCTTGCTTTGTAGTACAGGCCTCTGATGGAATATGATTCAATGAGATTGTATTTATGAAATTGAAATCAAGCTAGTAAGATATCTTAAGAAAGTCACTGGGAAGAGAAAAATTACTGTTTACTGCACAAAGGTGTTCCCTACTATGAGCTGATGTCACCTCCTTTGATAGACAGCCAACAATATAAAAATAAATACAAACATGAGTTTAAAGTTGTCTGTCTTCACTAGAACTATCTATAAAACATTTGTGTTTGCAGAGGTCAGCGCCACAGGCAGAGAGCAGAGTCTCCAGTACCCAGCTGTCTGTCTATGAAGAGTGACTGGTTTAAAGATGATTTTGTAAACTTCAGTAATGAACCTGGACCTTCAGACACAAGGTAAGTGAACTGGTTATACTGGGAGCCTACCTGATGGAATATGATTCAATGAGATTGTATTTATGAAATTGAAATCAACTAGTAAGATATCTTAAGAAAGTCACTGGGAAGATAAAAATAACTGCTCACTGCTCTACAAACAAACAAAAATTGATGTTTATTTGGATTATGTTAGCCAGAAATTGATTATGTTAGCCAGAGCAGTGCTTGCCCCTCCCTCTTTACCACCACTGAGGTGCCCTTAAGCCAGGCCCTTAACCCCAAACCGCTCCAGTGGAGCTGCTCAGTGGCCAGCACATCAAACTGTTGTACTGGTCAGCTTTGTGATTGGCCATGCCCATTACCATGCCCCCTTTTGACCAGTGGGCGTGGAACATTAATCAGATCTAAGTTGGGCCATGACCTGCTTTTCTACAAAGTTTCGTGAAAACCCCTCCATAACTTTTTGAGATATCCTGCTGACAGACAAACAAACAAACAGACAAACGGGGGGGAAAACACAACCTCCAGGCCAACTCCATTGGCAGCCGTAACGATAACATTTTTAAAACTCTAAGCATATTGTTACGGTCAGGGTCACTAGTTTGATCAATAACAATAATGAGGCTCATATCTAGGGGGTAAACTAGCACCGGTGGCTCCGTAACATAGAAGAACAAGGCTGGGAGACAAGCAATGGAAATCAGTCCTGTGACTGCAATTGTCGTGCATTTACATTTTTTTTTAAATGTTCATTAATGTACACCTGTCCCCTATCGAACAAATAAACGAAATTGAATTGAGAATTGAAATTGGTATCAACTGAGGGACGCTTGCTCACCTGGAGCTGGCTTGTGTAGTTGTGTCATGCGTGTAGTTTTGGGACAAACATTTGACAAAGACGTAACAGAAAAATCCCTAACAAACAAAAAGGCTGTGATCATCTAGCAGGCTGACAGACACGCTGCTTAAAGTCGAACTGAACCCGTTCGTCACGTGCGTCACAGTCCCTTTCAGACTGAAAACATAACTTGTCTGAGATCACAGGTCATAGTAATATGTTGATGATTTTATTTGACAATTCTGGGGACAGGATTGGGCTTTGGCCAATCCTGGCGTGTTCCGCCTCCAAATCGAGTGGGATTCAGCGTGTTGTGGCGCTCTCCTCGGGAAGAGCCTGCTGACGCGAGGTTAGTGGCTGAGTGGAGCTCAGCGAGCCGCAGGCAGCCAGCTGCCTTCGTGTTCCCGAGCGGAGAGTGCAGTCCGTCGGCCTGGAATCTTCGAGGTGCGACCCCTGACAACCAGCCTCTCAAGCGCGCGCCTTTATCGCTGCTGTAAATACGATATTCTTGGAATGCGCGTTTTAACCAGCCAGTTACATTTCTTTGCATTCTTAGACATTACCGTTTTTTCTTTTTTGTTCATGTTTCATACAATTGGCCAAGTTAGTAGTTAGTTTATGGGATAGAAATTCTGCCAGATGACAGGCACTAGGCACCATTTTCTCTTTCTTTTGGAAGAGAAAATTATCCTGAAAGGAAGATTTGATTGACAGCTGCCATGTCGTGATATGATTGGTTAAAATGGGGTAGAAATTTGATAGTACTAGGTGACGTCAGCAAACTGTAGATTACTGTTATCAATTAAATCTTGAAAAATGAACTTTTGATGTGAAAAAGTGTGAAAAACTAAAGAAATTAGATTTTTGTGATTTTCTTTGCATACATTATTAAATAGGTGCACTGCATACCCAGGTATTTGAACTAAAAGAAAAGAAAAGTCATTTTTGGGTTCAGCTCGACTTTAAACTGGGCACCGCCATCTTGTGAAAGGGCA
This sequence comes from Poromitra crassiceps, assembly GCF_964638095.1. Classification (NCBI taxonomy): domain Eukaryota; kingdom Metazoa; phylum Chordata; class Actinopteri; order Beryciformes; family Melamphaidae; genus Poromitra; species Poromitra crassiceps. The sequence goes on from NC_139645.1 coordinate 19,596,497, forward strand.
AAAGAGAGAGAGCAGTGACGCTGTCTATGGAAGCCTATATGGACAAAGGTGTTCCCTATTATGAGCTGACGTCACCTCCTTTGACAGACAACCAACAATATAAATATAAATATGAATCACACACACACATGGGCTGAGAGGGGCTGACTGTAACAATATTAAAGTACATGCATAAGCCCCAAAAAATCAACAAATGAAGAAAATACTAGAATATGAGAACAAAACATGAATTTAAAGATGTCTGTCTTCACTAGAACTATCTATAAAGCATTTGTGTTTCCAGAGGTCAGCACCACAGGCAGAGAGCAGAGTCTCCAGTACCCAGCTGTCTGTCTATGAAGAGTGACTGGTCTAAAGATGATTTTATAAACTTCAGTAATGAACCTGGACCTTCAGACACAAGGTAAGTGAACTGGTTATACTGGGAGCCTACCTGATGGAATATGATTCAATGAGATTGTATTTATGAAATTGAAATCAACTAGTAAGGTATCTTAATAAAGTCACTGGAAAGAGAAAAATAACTGCTCACTGCTCTACAAACAAACAAAATTTGATGTTTATTTGGATTATGTTAACCAGAAATTGATTACGTTAGCCAGAGCAGCGCTTGCCCCTCCCTCATTACCACCACTGAGGTGCCCTTGAGCAAGGCTCTTAACCCCAAACTGCTCCAGTGGAGCTGCTCAGTGGCCAGCACATCAGACTGTGTTGTACTGGTCAGCTTCCAGGTGTGAATGTGCTTGTGATTTTATTCACACAGTTTTCAGCTACATTTATGAGTCAAGTCCTACATACTGAGGTCATCATAGTTATCTACTTGGGATCAATATATATAACGAGAAACAGTCAATTAGGAAAGGGGAGGGGACCTAAATGACACGGCCAATCAACCGGAAAGCCTCTCCTGAGTCAAACAAGTCATCACTCATGTCAATGTGAGTTTGGATCAACAGATACAGATGATGAAAACCAGCCTGGCAAAATGTGTAGAAATGTCTGCAACAGATGACAGACTGACCTGTTCTACCACTAGAACATAACAAGGCCAAGAAACATGAATGAAAAGTATGTACAATATGAAAGTATAAATACATACAGTATGAAAACAAAGGAAAACATATAAACACTAGAGGGCGCTCTGTAGAGTGCATACCTCCACCAACCTTTCACAAAATTGTGTGGTGTTAGGTGAATCCGTTTGGAAGTTAGGTGCCTCTTTGTGATTGGCCATGCCCATTACCACGCCCCCTTTTGACCAGTGGGCGTGGAACATTAATCAGATCCAAGTTGGGCCATGACCTGATTTTCTACAAAGTTTTGTGAAAACCCCTCCATTGATTGATTGATTTATTTGGTGAAAAAGTGGACACAGATACAGGGAACAGACAGATTCACCGAGGATAAAAACACAATAAAGCCTGGCTATTTCAAGCACTGGCTTGTTTCCATTGCGGTCCTCACGTACAACATAGAGACAGGAACATACACGAATGGGAATCACCTTCTATACTCAAATTAATACTGTTACATTATTACTAGATTGATAGGAATAATGGCACGCTTCAAGAATTATACCATACATCAACATTTGTTGTTACATGTAAAAATTTAACATCCGTAACTTTTTGAGATATCCTGCTGACAGACAAACAAACAAACAGACAAACCGGGGTGAAAACATAACCTCCAGGCCAACTCCATTGGCAGCCGTAACGATAACATTTTTAAAACTCTAAAGCATATTACGGTCAGGGTCACTAGTTTGATCAATAACAATAATGAGGCTCATATCTAGGGGGTAAAGTAGCACCGGTGGCTCCGTAACATAGAAGAACAAGGCTGTTATCAAGTGAGGGATGCTTGCTCACCTGGAGCTGGCTTGTGTAGTTGTGTCATGTGTGTAGTTTTGGGACAAACATTTGACAAAGACGTAACAGAACGAATCCCTAACAAACAAATAGGCTGTGATCATCTAGCAGGCTGACAGACACGCTGCTTAAAGTGGAACTGAACCCGTTCGTCACGTGCGTCACAGTCCCTTTCAGACTGCAAACATAACTTGTCTGAGATCACAGGTCATAGTAATATGTTGATGATTTTATTTGACAATTCTGGGGACTAGATTGGGCTTTTGCCAATCCTGGCGTGTTCCGCCTCCAAATCGAGTGGGATTCAGCGTGTTGTGGCGCTCTCCTCGGGAAGAGCCTGCTGACGCGAGGTTAGTGGCTGCGAGCCGCAGGCAGCCAGCTGCCTTCGTGTTCCCGAGCGGAGAGTGCAGTCCGTCCGCCTGGAATCTTCGAGGTGCGACCCCAGACAACCAGCCTCTCAAGCGAGCGCCTTTATCGCTGCTGTAAATACGATATTCCTGGAATGGGCGTTTTAACGAGCCAGTTACATTTCTTTGCATTCTTAGACATTACCGTTCTTTTTTGTTCATGTTTCATACAATTCGCCAAGTTAGTAGTTAGTTTATGGGATAGAAATTCTGCCAGATGACAGGCACTAGGCACCATTTTCTCTTTCTTTTGGAAGAGAAAATTATCCTGAAATGAAGATTTGATTGACAACTGCCATGTCATGATATGATTGGTTAAAATGGGGTAGAAATTTGATAGTACTAGGTGACGTCAGCAAACTGTAGATTACTGTTATCAATGAAATCTTGAAAAATGAACTTTTGATGTGAAAAAGTGTGAAAAACTAAAGAAATTAGATTTTTGTGATTATTTTGCATACATTATTAACTCATTGAGTGCCAGCCACTTTTGGAGAACGGACGCTCCCAGTGCCAGAGTTTCAGAGCCTTTTCAGTGATTTCTCGAGGCCCACAGAATATTGTGTGATATTACTATGTAAACACCGAACACGCACAAAGAACGATGAGACTCTCTTCTATCATCTGCAAAAAAAAGTTTATTGATATCATTTTCCGTTCTTTAGTTATCAGCCGGAGAAGATAGGTTGATTTTAGCAAAAACACACGTTTCAATTTAGAAGCTGAGATATTCCGCCTTTGTGAAATGAAGCATTTCAAGCACATCATTGACTCTGAAGCTAATATTTTCTGATGTAATGACACCTCAAAAATAATTTCCTTCAATAAAACAGTGAAAACAAAGAAATTTTGTTTGGCCAAATAATATTTTTTAGCTGCAACCAGCAGCGCTGGCCCCTGCGTGCGCAGACCCTACACCTTCTTGCTGGTCTTGATTTACTGCTGGTGGGCATCAGATATTCTAGCTTGTTTGCCTGTCTCTCTGTCTATCGAGCCTGCTGCTGTCTGGGTCTGTGTTTACTGTCAATGGTTGTATACTGCCCTGCGTGCCCCACCCCCCTCCTCCTCCGTGGGAGTGTCTCTGGGGCTCTGCTGCGTTTGCTCTGCGTTTGCTCTGTCTGCACTGAAAAGTGCGCTGCATCCCCCCGCTTTTTCACAGCGTGTCGCCGGCTCCCAGCTGAGAATAATGTAACTTTTCAGAAAGACGCTGGTGTCGGCAACTAAATCATATGGAGGGGCTATCGCAGCGGAGACGGAGGGGCTCAATTGTAGCAGCAGATTGACTGCTGTTCACAGGCACAGCTAACGTTATGCTTCATGCATATCGATGCGATTTCCGTTTCCTCATGACTTCTTCTCTCTTTTTTCCTCGCCTTTCTCTAATCTGGAGAGCACTGTCGCCACCTAATGGGTCGGTAAAATAGGTTATACACATTCAACATGCCCCAAAATTTTACAGGAGATGGATCTGGCTTTGATCCACGTCCCACCGTCAAAAAACGCAATTGACGACTTTAGTCGTCATTGGCACTCAACGTTACTATCCGAATTGACGACTAAAGTCGTCATTGGCACTCAATGAGTTAAATAGGTGCACTGCATACCCAGGTATTTGAACTAAAAGAAAAGAAAAGTCATTTTTGGGTTCAGCTCGACTTTAAACTGGGCACCGCCATCTTGTGAAAGGGCAAAAGAGAGAGAGCGGTGACGCTGTCTATGGAAGCCTATATGGACAAAGGTGTTCCCTATTATGAGCTGACGTCACCTTCTTTGACAGACATCCAACAATATAAATATAAATATGAATCACACACACACACACACACACACACACACATGGGCTGAGAGGGGCTGACTGTAACAATATTAAAGTACACGCGTAATCCCCAAAAAATCAACAAATGAAGAAAATAGTAGAATATGAGAACAAAACATGAATTTAAAGTTGTCTGTCTTCACTAGAACTATCTATAAAACATTTGTGTTTCCAGAGGTCAGGACCACAGGCAGAGAGCAGAATCTCCAGTACCCAGCTGCCTGTCTATGAAGAGTGACCGGTCTAAAGATGATTTTATAAACTTCAGTAATGAACCTGGACCTTCAGACACAAGGTAAGTGGACTGGTTATACTGGGAGCCTACCTGATGGAATATGATTAAATGAGATTGTATTTATGAAATTGAAATCAACTAAGATATCTTAAGAAAGTCACTGGAAAGAGAAAAAAAACTGCTCACTGCTCTACAAACAAACAAAGATTGATGTTTATTTGCATTATGTTAGCCAGAAATTGATTATGTTAGCCAGAGCAGCGCTTGCCCCTCCCTCATTACCACCACTGAGGTGCCCTTGAGCAAGGCTCTTAAGCCCAAACTGCTCCAGTGGAGATGCTCAGTGGCCAGCACATCAGACTGTGTTGTCAGCTTCCAGGTGTGAATGTGCTTGTGATTTTATTCACACAGTTTTCAGGTACATTTATGAGTCAAGTCCTACATACTGAGGTCATCATAGTTATCAACTTGGGGATCAATATATATAACGAGAAACAGTCAATTAGGAAAGGGGAGGGGACCTAAATGACATGGTCAATCAACTGGAAAGCCTCTCCTGAGTCAAACAAGTCATCACTCATGTGAATGTGAGTTTGGATCAACAGATACAGATGATGAAAACCAGCCTGGTAAAATGTGTAGAAATGTCTGCAACAGATGACAGACTGAGCTGTTCTACCACTAGAACATAACAAGGCCAAGAAACATGAATGAAAAGTATGTACAATATGAAAGTATAAATACATACAGTATAAAAACAAAGGAAAACATATAAACACTAGAGGGCGCTCTGTAGAGTGCATACCTCCACCAACCTTTCAACAAAATGTTGTGGTGTTACGTGAATCCGTTTGGAAGTTAGGTGCCTCTTTGTGGCCATGCCCATTACCACGCCCCCTTTTGACCAGTGGGCGTGGAACATTAATCAGATCTAAGTTGGGCCATGACCTGATTTTCTACAAAGTTTCGTGAAAACCCCTCCATAACTTTTTGAGATATCCTGCTGACAGACAAACAAACAAACAGACAAACGGGGGGGAAACATAACCTCAAGACCAACTCCGTTGGCGGCGGTAACAATAACATTTTTAAAACTCTAAGCATATTGTTACGGTCAGGGTCATTAGTTTGATCAATAACAATAATAAGGCTCATGTCTAGGGGGTAAAGTAGCACCGGTGGCTCCGTAACATGAGCCGTTTTCCCACATGCATACCGGAAAATTACCTGTAAGTCAATATCGGACATTTCCCTGAATTTCCCTTCACACCTTAGCGCGCGCATGTGGGAATCTTGTCGTCAAATAGCCGGTATGTTGGGGGGCGGGGGAGGGGGGAGCTTATTTGGGGGGTCGGCAAAACTTGCCACACAATAAAATCACACTCGTTTGACTCAAGAGCAGCGTCAAGCCAGCGTAAAATAAACACAGCCGATTTCCCCCTTCCCCTCTGCTCGAGAGAGGGGAGCAGCCACACAGGACAGACAGCGAGAATGGCAGTGGCTTGCAAGCTGCCCAGCCCAACGCTTGTATGTATGTAGAGAAAGCAAATGCATGAAGCAAAATAAGGAAGTAGTTTGCTTTGATGTGCGCGAATGATTAGATGATGCACGCTGGAAGTGAACGTTAAGCAACGTGTGTACACCTCGCCCACATGAGAGAAGGACCGGTGTCGCGGAAAATGACTGGATCCGTTTCTCACTTGTATCCGCTATAGCGCATACCGCTCTTCTGACTGGCTCAAAACTGGTGAAATCTCCGCGATGACGGGGTCGCGCTTATACCGGCACGACTACTTTCTCACATGCAGGCATTAGACCACGTTCCGGTCATTTTGCGGTACAAAGCGCATGTGGGAAAAGGGCTAGAGAAGAACAAGGCTGTTATCAACTGAGGGACGCTTGCTCACCTGGAGCTGGCTTGTGTAGTTGTGTTTGCGTGTAGTTTTGGGACAAACATTTGACAAAGACGTAACAGAAAAATCCCTAACAAACAAATAGGCTGTGATCATCTAGCAGGCTGACAGACACGCTGCTTAAAGTGGAACTGAACCCGTTCGTCACGTGCGTCACAGTCCCTTTCAGACTGAAAACATAACTTGTCTGAGATCACAGGTCATAGTAATATGTTGATGATTTTATTTGACAATTCTGGGGACTGGATTGGGCTTTGGCCAATCCTGGCGTGTAATTTTAAAATTACTTGAGGGTAGGCTACTATGATCTCGTGAGATATATTAACACTCTACCCCCCATAGGAATCAAACAACATAGAATAAGCAACAAACAATACATGATAGTGGAAGAAGATATTAACTCGTCGATTTTATACAAAAATATTAATCAAAGAAGGCGAGGCGTCAAAATGGAAAACTTTCTCAGAGGTGAAAATGTGGTTTTCTAGGCCCATAGCATTCACCAATGAATTTACAGGAAGGGTTTGATGGAAAAGTCTTCATTAAGACCACGGGGGGCCCTTGTCTGTAGGTAGTATATCCAGTAAAGTTCTCATTGAAGAAGACATCTTTCTGTGTCTCCTTTTCTTCTTTGTGGGAGAACATGTTCAACACCTGTATAGCGGAGAGAAGCCACAGGATGGTTTAGTTCATTAAAATGTCTCGCAACAGGACTCTTTATATCACCTGTGCGTATGGTGCTACGGTGTTCTGCTATGCGGGCCTTCAAAGCTCTGTTAGTCTTTCCCACATAGCCAGGGCCCGAAATTAGAGCCCGCCACCCGCCATTGGCGGGCATATTTTAGCTTTGGCGAGTGACATAAAAGGGATGTCCGCCACGTGGCGGGTAACAAAATAGTCATGTAAAATAATTAAAACTGCGGTGTGTTTTGGTCTTACAACAGTCTCCTTTATTGCAGCCCCCAATCTCTCCTTGCGCGTCATCTCAGGCCTCATTTAGGGTTTGTTTTGGCTTGTTTACTGACGTCACATCCGCTACTCTTCTGTCCTGACTGGCCGTGGCCATCTGCAGGGAGCTAACGTTACGCCGGTCCGCCTGCTAGCTAAGCTAACGTTAGCTTGATTTAACGTTAAATGGGTTACAATGTGGAACCATATCGAGGGAGTAAGCCGGCCGCTAAAAAGAAAACCCACCGCGGCTTTCTCCGACGAAAAGGATGAAGCGGCAGCGAGAGCCCAACAAAAGAAAGTTTCGAGAGGAGTGGAAGTTTGGCGATAGCGGTGTTTCAAGAGACTGGCTACAGTATGATGCTGGGGCTGTAGTGATGAGTTGTTCCGTGTGCCGCAAGTATGCCAAAAAGAAAAATAGAAACAACACGTTTGTCATCGGTAGTAAATCAATGAAGCTGGAAGCCGTTCGTGACCATGAACAGAGCCAGTGTCACATTGGCTGCATGTCTGTGTCCCGGATTCAATCTGAGCCTCTCCTCTCAAGACCCTCTGTGGCTAGGCTAAACAACAGCCATGTCAGAGCAGACCAGCACGAAAATGAAGATGCTGTTTCGGACTGTACATGCCATTGGAAAGAAGGCAAGACTGGGATGGATGTAGGAGTAGGAGTAGGAGCGGACTTTATGGACGGACGTGACCGGGCAAAGAGGGTGGAGATTGTGGACTCTGATGAGGACATGATTGAGGAGGTTTAAGTTAGGTTTACAAAACCTTCACATTGTATTATGTTCTGTTAAATCCTGCAAAGAGGAGAAGTAGAGAGACTCAGAGAGAGAGTGAGGAGTCTGAGGAGTTTTATGTTTACAAAACCTTCAAATGTATTTATGTTCTGTTAAATCCTGCAAAGAGGAGAAGTAGAGAGAGGATGAGGAGTCTGAGGAGTTATGTTTACAAAACCTTCAAATGTACTTCTGTTCTGTTAAATCCTGCAAAGAGGGTAGAGAGTGAGGAGTCTGATTTTTAATATTAGGTTACAACAATTTAAGCTCAAGATTGACTTGACATGTATTGATTAATCAACAATCAATATATTAAAATAATTTGCTTCAAATTTTACTCTGGCCTCTTACTTAAGTGTGTATTCTTCAACGTAATACCTTATCTACTTGAAATGTACAGAAAAAAATGTATATATATGGATATATGTGACACAAAAATGCGTTGTTATTTTGGCCGGTAAGAAATATGCTTGGCGGGTAGATTTTTTCCATCTACCCGCCACTGGCCGGTGGGTCAAAAAGTTAATTTCGGGCCCTGCACATAGCCCAATCCACAGGGGCACTTAAGCAGGTAAATCACACTGGTAGTGGAACATGTGATTTTGCCTTTAATTTTGATAGCTTTACCGTTCTGTGGGTGGTTGAAGTGGGTGCTTCTTGTTGTGAAGTTACATTGAGTACATGAGTTGCATCTAAAGTTGCCTTGTAGGTCATCCAGGAAAGTGTGAGGTTTTTTGGGGACTCAGTCTGAGTGGACTACCATATCGCCTATGTTGGAGGCTCGTTTGTAGATCATCTGTGGAGGGGATCTGAATGTGTTCTTCAGAGATGAATCTGCATTTAGAATATGCCAGTGTTTTTTAATGACATTATGAAATTCACTTGCTTGTGCAGAGTAGCGTAGAACACATTGTGTGGTTTTTGTTGTTGCTCTTTTGGGCGATGGTTTGAGACAATCTTCTTGTGTTTTCCTAGAATAAATGTCCTCTGCTTTTTTGATAACAGTTTCTTTGTATCCAGTGCCACGATGTCTTAATTTCTCCTTTAGTTGTATGGTCTGCTCCTTGTAGGATTCCTCTGAGCTACATATTCGTCTCACCCGGTGGAATTGGCTTATAGGGAGACTGTTTTTTAGTGGAGATGGGTGGAAACTGTCTGCTCTCAATAGAGAGTTTTTGGCTGTAGGTTTCTTGTAGATATCTGTGTAGATTTCTCCATGATCTCTCTTAATGGTTATGTCCAAAAAGTTAATTTCCCTTTGATTATGTTCCATTGTGAATCTAAGATGTTGATTCTTTGAGTTTAGAAGTTTATGAAATTATAGAAAAGACTTCTCATCTCCTGACCAAAAGCAGAGTACATCATCAATGAATCTCCTCCACAGTTTAATTTGAGGAAAAAATGGATTCTGGGCTGGATTCAGAACAAACTCGTGTTCAAATAGTCCCACATATAAATTTGCAATAGATGGTGAGCCTTTGGAACCCATACTGCAGCCTTTTGTCTGTAGGAAGAAATATACTGGGAGCCTACCTGATGGAATATGATTCAATGGGATTGTATTTATGTAATTGAAATCAAGCTAGTAAGATATCTTAAGAAAGTCACTGGGAAGAGAAAAATTACTGTTTACTGCACAAAGGTGTTCCCTACTATGAGCTGACGTCACCTCCTTTGATAGACAGCCAACAATATAAAAATAAATATAAACATGAATTTAAAGTTGTCTGTCTTCACTAGAACTATCTATAAAATATTTGTGTTTCCAGAGGTCAGCACCATAGGCAGAGAGCAGAATCTCCAGTACCCAGCTGTCTGTCCATGAAGAGTGACCAGTCTAAAGCTGATTTTATAGACTTCAGTAATGAACCTGGACCTTCAGACACAAGGTAAGTGGACTGGTTATACTGGGAGCCTACCTGATGGAATATGATTCAATGAGATTGTATTTATGAAATTGAAATCAACTAGTAAGATATCTTAAGAAAGTCACTGGAAAGAGAAAAATAACTGCTCACCGCTCTACAAACCAACCAAAATGGATATTTATTTGGATTATGTTAGCCAGAAATTGATTATGTTAGCCAGAGCAGCACTTGCCCCTCCCTCATTACCACCACTGAGGTGCCCTTGAACAAGGCCCTTAACCCCAAACTGCTCCAGTGGAGCTGCTCAGTGGCCAGCACATCAGACTGTGTTGTACTGGTCAGCTTCCAGGTGTGAATGTGCTTGTGACTTTATTCACACAGTTTTCAGGTACATTTATTAGTCAAGTCCTACATACTGAGGTCATCATAGTTATCAACTTGGGGATCAATATATATAACGAGAAACAGTCAATTAGGAAAGGGGAGGGGACTTAAATGACACGGCCAATCAACCGGAAACATGAATGAAAAGTATGTACAATATGAAATTATAAATACATACAGTATAGGGATGCCTTTATCGATTAGTTTTCCTGTCGATTACCCTTAAATTCTGAAGACGATTAGTCGATTAGTCTATAAGCAAAAAAAAAAAAAAAAAAAAAAAAAAAAATTTAAAAATTAATTTAAAAAATTTTTAAATTAATAATAAAAAAAATTAATAATAATAATAATCAGGACGCCATCTAAATTGACCATAATTTAATCTATGTCAAAACATTCAACATGCAATTATTACATGTATTTATTTGCATTATCGTGCACACAGGCAACGACTTTCTCTTCCAGTTTCCAGTCACTGACTGCTTCTCGCAGGTGTGCTGCCAGATTTTCACCGCTATGCCTGTCCTCCATGGGGCGGGTTTGTAGAACACAGCTACAGAGCTGTCCACGTTCGTTGATGAAATGACAGGTTATTGTCACGTATGCTTCTGTTGCAATGGACGTCCAGATGTCTGACGTTATTGCCACACACTGTGCCTCCTCTAACTGCTGTTTAATGTACTCAGTCATTTTGCCATGGCTCACCTCCACTCTGGATGTTATCAAGGTGCGCCCCGGCACGGTGTATGCGGGCTCGACAAAGTTCATCAACTTGCGAAAGCCTTCGCCCTCGACAAAGCACAGTGGTAGCATATCGCGGGCAGTCATCTCAGCGAGGAGTTGTGTGATCGTTTCGGACCGGCGAGGGTCACATCGTCTGCGGGGTTCTGCAGTAAAAGCTGTGATACTGGTCTGCCTGCATCATCTCCTCCACGCAAGTTTACGTCGAGATGCTTGTTCTGAAGGTGGGTCCTCATTGCAGTGGTAGAGTGGTTATATGCAAGCTTGAGAGAACATAGCCGACACACAACCTTGTTGTCTCTTTCTTCATCAAAGTATTGCCAAACTTTGCTAGTTTTCTGTCGCGTGGCCATTGTTGCTCCTCCTTTGTGTACTTCTCAACTCCTGTCCTCTGTGTGCGGGGAGGGGGGCGGAGGGGCAGTTGCCTTCAGTGACCCTGGGAATTCTACTAGCGCATGGATGACTGACGGTGAAAGACGCAAAAAATAAAAATAAAATAGTAAAATAATTGTCGATTAGTAATTTTCACTCCGACTAGTGAGTGTGTCGACGACTAATCGATTAATCGATTATTTTGCGGCACCCCTAATACAGTATAAAAACAATGGAAAACATATAAACACTAGAGGGCGTTCTGTAGAATGCATACCTCCGCCAACCTTTCTACAGAGTTTTGTGGTGTTACGTGAATCCAATTGGAAGTTATGTGCCTTTTGTGATTGGCCACACCTATTACCACGCCCCCTTTTGGCTAGTGGGCGTGTACAGTTAATCAGTTCCAAGTTGACCCATGACCTGCTTTTCTACTAAGTTTCATGGAAATCCCTTCATAACGTTTTGAGATAACCTGCAGACAAACAAACGGACAAACAGGGGCGAAAACATATAACCTCCAGGCCAACTGCGTTGGCGGCGGTAACAATAACATTTTTAAAACTCTTAAAGCATATTGTTACGGTCAGGGTCACTAGTTTGATCAATAACAATAATAAGGCTCATGTCTAGTGGGGTAAACTAGCACCGGTGGCACCATAACATAGAAGAACAAGGCTGTTATCAACTGAGGGACGCTTGCTCACCTGGAGCTGGCTTGTGTAGTTGTGTACACGGGAGCGTACCCTTCCCCGGGTCCTATGTTCCCCGGTTTTGTGGGACCGAACCTAACCTCCCCCAGACCCTAACCCAAAACCTAACCTCTCCCACCCCCCACGCCTAAAACCTAACCTCCCCCAGACCCTAACCCAAAACCTAACCTCTCCCAGGGAACATAGCGGGGTTCTATGTTCCCCGGTCCCACAAAAACGGGGAACATAGGACCCGGGGAACATAGGACCCGGGGAACATAGGGATGACCCCGTTGTGTCATGCGTGTAGTCTTGGGACAAACATTTGACAAAGACGTAATGGCTCAATCCCACCACACTTAACAGCCCTGCACAGCTCGTCCCCACTCGGCTCCACTCGTCTCTACTCGATGGATGTTTTGCTTCGACCGGCGCTCGATCGGCCCCCACCCACCCCCGCCCACAGCTGGTCGTCTAAAAATAGCGACCGCATATCTGTCCTTCGGCTATAACATAACGTTACAATTAAATCCATCCACAGAACTTTTAAACTGTTTATGAAATACTGGTGCCTCTAAATGACCTACAGTGTACATGGGCAAATGTGACAATCGGCCAAGAGAATGATATCACAGGCATGCTGCGCTGTGCGGGGACGGGAGAGGCGCAACAGAGTGAAGCCTCTACCCCGCAGCCTCTCACCAGGCAAGACCGGGGCTTCCAAACACCCGCTGCGGCCTAGCGGAGCGCTGCAGCCTCCACTCAGCTACAGAGCTCCCTGAGCGAGCAGCGGACTTTTTTCTCAGACAATTGAACACCCGCCACGATTTTATTTCACCGGAGGTGAAGGCAGCGACACAAAATACTGATGGAAATATACATAACAGAAGATAAGGTAAGACCACTAAACTGGTATGCAGCCGCCAGCATTGCATTGACAGTCAGTAGACAGAGTAAACACGATTCTCTCTGACCAATCAGTAGCCATCAGAGTTTTACGTCACCATTTGGGACCTACTCGCCAGCCCGAAGTACCCCGACGAGGCAGGGACCAAAAGTAGCACGACTCGGCCACAAAACAAACCGAGCTGGGCCGGTTTTTGATGGTGGGATGAGACCAAAAGTCGAGTCGAGCGGAGCGGGACCGCGCTACTAGCTGCTGTGGAATTGGGCCATAACAGAAAGAATCCCTAACAAACAAATAGGGTGGCTCAGTGGTAGAGCTGTCGCCTCACAGTCAGAAGGTCCTGAGTTCGATTCTCGCCTGGGACACTGTGGGCGCTGTGGTTGTGTTCCCCCCCATATCTTCAGTGCCTACTGCCCAGGTGGGGTATCTCGTCGTAAGGGCCTTTCTCTCTGTGTGGAGTTTGCATGTTCTCCCCGTGCTCCCCCAGGGGGTTCCTCCGTATATAACCCCCCCACTAAAAACATGCAGAAGATCAGATCGTCATCGTCATCCGACCAGTGACGACAACATCCGAAGTTGGTCCCCGGGCGCTGTACGAGAAAGCGACCACTGCTCCTGGCCTGCCCCCCGGAGGAAAGGACATGCCTGGATGGGTTAAATGCAGAGGACACTTTTCACCGGCCACCGTCAGCATGAGTGTGTTGTGGCCGCATGCATGTATTGTGGTGTTCGTGTGACAATAAAAGACGGGCTTGTCCCGTTACGAGAGTTTTTTAGTTTTTTTTTTATCTAGCAGGCTGACAGACACGCTGCTTAATCTGAGCAGCGCCATCTTGTGAAAGGGCAAAAGAGAGAGAGCGGTGACGCTGTCTATGGAAGCCTATATGGACAAAGGTGTTCCTTACTGTAACGGCACAGGCGAGGCTGGTATCGAACCCGAGGTCTCCCAACTTACAACCCCAACACGTTAACCATCCGGCCAAAGGGATAATCCCTTTGGGCAAGGACCAACATGCTCGCTTTATCCACCCAGAACTCGGATCGCTACACTACTATGAGCTGACGTCACCTCCTTTGAGAGACAGCCAACAATATCAATATAAATATGAATCACACACACACACACACACACACACACACACACATGTGCACACGCGCGCACACGCACACGCACACACACACACACACACACACACACACATGGGCTGAGAGGGGCTGACTGTAACAATATTAAAGTACACACATAATCCAAAATAAATAAATAAATGAAGAAAATAGTAGAATATGAGAACAAAACATGAATTTAGAGTTGTCTGTCTCCACTAGAACTATCTACAAAGTATTTGTGTTTGCAGAGGTCAGCACTACAGGCAGAGAGCAGAGTCTCCAGTACCCAGCTGTCTGTCTATGAAGAGTGACCAGTCTAAAGATGATATTATGAACTTCAATAATGAACTTGGACCTTCAGACACAAGGTAAGTGGACTGGTTATATAGGGAGCCTACCTGATGGAATATGATTCAATGAGATTGTATTTATGAAATTGAAATCAAGCTAGTAAGATATCTTAGGAAAGTCACTGCGAAGATAAAAAAAAATACTGTTTACTGCACAAAGGTGTTTCTGTCAGAAGAAGAAACAGAAGACAAAAAGAGTAGCTTCAGCATATTTATGTCTGACTGTTTTTACTAGAAACTAATGATAAAACATTTGTGTTTGCAGAGGTCAGTACCACAGGCAGAGAGCAGAATCTCCAGAACCCAGCTGTCTGTCTATGAAGAGTGACTGGTCTAAAGACAGACCTCCAACGTTCAGTAATGAACCTGGACCTTCAGACACAAGGTGAGAGGACTGTTATACTGGGAGCCTACCTGATCAAACTTGAGTAATATTGATGAAGGAAAATGTTGTGAGTGACGAGTAGTATGCAGATTATTCACTGAATCATGTAAATAGAGTCAGGAATCACGTTCAGGACTTCACATTAATTATTTTGCTCACAGGAAACCGTGGCTAGTTGTTTTCCAAAGTTACCAGCCACTCAGCATTTTCACTAGCTAATAATATTATATTGTTGGGAAATTAGTTTATTGATGGTGTGCTACACTTTATTGAAGAGCTAGAAACACCCAAATCAAAACTACATAAAATATATAACACTACAGTCACCACATATTCAGCTCTGATAAGGTTGTGAAGTCCTTTTGTATTAAAATAAATGCAACAGAAGACATGAAAAGAGTAGCTTCAGCATATTTATGTCTTTACTTTATTTATGTCTGTCTTTAGTATAAACTAATGATAAAACATTTGTGTTTCCAGAGGTCAGTACCACAGGCAGAGAGCAGAGACTCCAGTATCCAGCTGTCTGTCTATGAAGAGTGACTGGTCTAAAGACAGACCTCCAACGTTCAGTAATGAACCTGGACCTTCAGACACAAGGTGAGAGGACTGTTAAACTGGGAGCCTACCTGATAAAACGAGTAATATTGATGAAGGAAAATGTTGTGAGTGACGAGTAGTAGGCAGATTATTCACTGAATCATGTAAACAGTCAGGAATCACGTTCAGGGCTTCACATTATTTTTTTTGCTCATAAGAAACCGTGGCTAGTTGTTTTCCAAAGTTACGAGCCACTCAGCATTTTCACTAGCCACTATTTTATTGTTGGGATATTACAGTTTGTTGATGGTGTGTGCTACACTTTACTTGAAGAGCTAGAAACACCCAAATCAAAACTACATAAAATATAATATAACACTACAGTCACCACATATTCAGATCTGATAATGTTGTGAACTCCTTTTGTATTAAAAGAAATGCAACAGAAGACATAAAAAGAGTAGCTTCAGCATTTTTGTCTTTACTTTATTTATGTCTGTCTTTACTAGAAACTAATGATAAACCATTTGAGTTTGCAGAGGTCAGCACCACAGGCAGAGAGCAGAGACTCCAGTACCCAGCTGTCTGTCTATGAAGAGTGACCGGTCTAAAGACAGACATCCAATGTTCAGTAATGAACCTGGACCTTCAGACACAAGGTAAGAGGACTGTTATACTGGGAGCCTACCTGATAAAACGAGTAATATTGATGAAGGAAAATGTTGTGAGTGATGAGCAGTAGTAGATTCACTGAATCATGTAAACAGAGTCAGGAATCACGTTCAGGGCTTCACATTCATTTTTTTGCTCACAAGAAACTGTGGCTAGTTGTTTTCCAAAGTTACGAACCACTCAGGATTTTCACTAGCCACTATTTTATTGTTATGAGAGGACTGTGTTCATGAAGCAAAGCTTGTAGTGAGAATATGAAGGAAAGAGAAATATAACTGCTCACTGCTCTGCAACACAGTTGTGTTGTATCTCCGTCTGGATTATTTAGCCAGAAACTATAAATGTTTTTTCACCTAAATATTTTACAAGTAGAAGGAGGAGGACCGCACACAGACTTCTGTCTTTCTCAATGTCTTCTGTAGTTAAACAGCATAGTGTTGAATGAAAGTCCAATGTTTCGACTTGCGTCTTCATCAAGGGACAAACAAGAATAATGCTAGCAAATAATATTTCAACATTCTCTCCAACAATACAGAGCCCCCTATTGGATAATCACCTCAATTACAATCAGGTTATCGATACGATACGAAATACTGTATTAATCCCCCAGGGGGGAAACTGAGTGCCACCATACTGTACATGCAAGACAAACAGACAATGGTAAACAGTAAAGACAATCACAGTAGACAAAGAATAAAAATGAATAAAATACATGTGACAGCAGTACAAAAAAAGAGGAGAGCACATTGCCAAACGAGGCCAACCAGGTTAATAAGTCCAATATTCCATGATGCCACCTGCAGCCGTCTGCAGGCTAGAGTGCAGCAACAACATAGCAACAACAAGCAGCTCAACGACAATAATCGTTAAAAAACCTCACAGCAGCAGGTACAAAGGATTTCCTAAATCTCTCTGAAGAGCACCTAGGCATAATAAGCCTGTCACTAAAGGAGCTCTTCAGGTCACTAAAGACGGCCTGCATTGGGTGATCCTCATTGTTCATGATCCTCCTGAGCTTCCGACCCATTCTCTTCTCCAGGATCGTCTCAAGGGAGTCTGGCATCACGCCAATGATGGATCCGGCTTTCCTGATCAGTTTGTTGATCTTGTTTTTATCCTGAGTTTTTAGATCGCTCCCCCAACAAACAACAGCGTAAAACAACACACTTGCTCAAATACTTTGATAAAACACATGGAGGAGGGACCTGCTTACATTAAAAGAACGGAGCTTCCTAAGAAAAAACAGCCTGGACTGTGCCTTTTTAAAAATGGCACTGGAGTTCTCACTCCAGTCCAGCTTACTGTCCACCAGGACAACGAAGTACTTGTAGGAGGAGACTGCCTCAATTGCCTCACCATTGATAAGAACAGGAGTGACTGGGGCCTTTTTCCTTCTAAAATCAATAATAAGCTCCTTGGTAAATGGTAAAAATGGTAAATGGCCTGCATTTATATAGCGCTTTTATCCAAAGCGCTTTACAATCAGTAGATAGCCTACATTCACCCATTCATACACCAATGGCGGCAGGCTACCACGCAGGGTGCCTACACACCATCGGGAGCAAGGAGGGTTAAGTGTCTTGCCCAAGGACACAACGACAGCAGCTGGGAGGGAGCTGGGAGGGACCTTGGTCTTGCTTACGTTTAAAATAAGGTGGTTGTCTCCACACCATTTCACAAAATGGTCTACCTCCTGTTGGTAGGCTAGCTGGTTGTCGTTGGTGATGTAGCCAACAAGTGCAGAGTCATCTGAGAATCTTTGGAGGTGGCAACTGGATGCTGGACTAAGCCTACAGTCTGAGGTGTAAAGTGAGAAGAAAAAAGGGGAAAAGACTGTGCCTTGGGGCGCACCAGTATTGGTGATAATGGTTTTCGAGATCTCGCCACCGATTCTCACAAACTGGGGTCTAGATGTGAGATAATCTACAACCCAGGCAACCATGCTGTTGTTTATACTAAAATCAATCACTAAAATATGAGGCTGGATTGTGTTAAAAGCACTAGAGAAATCAAAAAACATAATTCTAACAGATGCACCAGCTGTCTCTAGGTGACTGTATCTGTGGAGCATATAGAGTAAGGCATCGTCCACTCCGACGTTTTCCCTATAGGCAAATTGCAGAGGATCCTGGAATGCAGAAACCTACTGACTAAAATGCCCAAGAACGACTCTCTCGAAACATTTCATAAGCTGGGAGGTGAGAGCTATGGGCCTGAGGTCCTTGAGTCCCTGAGCGTTCGGCTCCCTGGGCACAGGCACAATACAAGAGGTTTTCCAGCTAACCGGGATCTTGGACAGGGAAAGAGAGAGAGAGAAAATGTACTGGAGAAGACCACTGAGTTGCTCAGCACACACCTTAAGGGCACGTGGCAACACCCCATCTGGGCCAGCTGCCTTGTTGGCCTTAAGCCTCTTGAGTTGGGAGCAAACCTCCTCAGAGGTGACTGTAATTGGGGGGCTGGGGTTACTAGTAGACCCCCTCATGGACATGGTGGATCGGACTGCTTCAAGCTCAGCAGTAAAATCATGTGTGTCGAATCTGGCATATAAGAGTTTAGCCTCATCAGCACTAAAGGCCCCCTCCTGGAGCCTAGCAGTGGAGGGGCCATTTGCTTCATGCCCTTCCACAGCCCCCTAGTGTCACACTGCTCTAATTTACCTTCAACTTTATTTTTGTAATTCCGCTTACCCTGTCTGATAACACGTTTTAGTTCTTTCTGTGCTGATTTAATCTGGTCCCTGTCTGACACTTTTAAACGCAGATTTTTTGTTGTTATTATCCCCTGTCTATCTAGGCTTGCTTTAGATGTTCTGGCACCCTCTTCTGGTTACATTAAATTCTGTCACTCCCACCTGAAAAACAAACAGAAAATCAGCTACCAAAATAGTGTTACATGTTTTGGCACCAGCTTCAAGCTACATTGAAGTATATCACTCCACCGAGAAAAACAAAGAATCAGGTACTAATACAGTTTCCAATAAATGATATGCAAAAGTACATAACATTTACCTCAATTTATGAGGAAATGTCTCAAGTCTAGCTCTTTATTATGTCCATGTGGTTAAAGCAAAATACTTTACAACGTGCATGTTGGAATTTACACTCCAGCACAATTCTCACACCTGTGTTCTAAATTTGAATTTACAATACACTTCTGAATGAATATAATAGAAGCTGTAAACTTTAGTAACAATATTTCACATCTTTGTCTTGGATCTATTTTTCTAGTGCAACTTTGGAGAAGAAATTATTTCTAGACACTAAAATCAAACAAAGTAAACTTCCACTGTGGTTCGGAGTACAGAAAAGCAGCTGTAGTTGTGATTGCACCTTTAGTCCCGCCATCCTCCTCCACAGTTGGTCAAGTTCCCTCATCCTGCTAGCCTCACCTTGAAAGCTGAACAGCTGACTGCTGGCCACACACATAAGTGAGTTCATTAGAAGGAAGAATAGAAATTTGAGCACAAGGGCAGCAGCTAGGGGGGACTGTGAAGTCCAAGCTAGAAAAACCACGTTCTCAAAAAACACCTGGTCGATCAATGGCAGCACTAGCTGGAACACACTGCCTATGGCTATTAGGGAAAGTCCCACTTTTGCGGCATTCAAAAGCCAGCTCAAAAACTGGCTTAAAACAAACCAATTTTGTGAACACTAGCTTAATAGCTGCCTTCTAAATCTTCTTCTCTTCCTGCACTAGGCACTTCACCACTTAAGTGTAGCACTTAAGAGAGAGTAGAGTAGCCTTCATACTGTATCTATGTATTGTTATCATGTAACCTGTCGAATGGAAGGTGTAGTATTCTTCTTTTAGCACTGACATGCTGCATGTACATCCTGTCTGAGTTTTGCTGTAATTTTGATGTCTGTAATGTTGTGGTATCTCTTGCGATGACATGTATATCAGTTTGTGCGTTGAATGAATGTAATGAGTGATTGTTTTGATATTTATTGGGGACTACGGATGTAAATCAGCATTAGCTAACTCCGGCATATTTACATGTTTTCGTATATAGAGGCTTCTGTATTTCTGAACATGTCCATTAATGTGCATTGTCCCGTCACAATAAACCAATAAAGTAAAGTAAAGTATAAGACACGCCCACATGAAGTGGTTTAAACACAAAAACCTCCCATCATTGTTGAAAAGCCAATTTCAGTCATACATGTAATATAAGTCATACAAGTTTGACATGTAAACACAGATAGTGATTGATACTGTAGAGACACCCTAACCGCTGTGATCAATCTATGTGTCCTGCTAATACGATCTGTACTCAGAGGTTATCAAGAATGGTACCTATTCATTTTCTAATGACTGACAGACACTGTCTGTGTTCTGTAACAACTGTCATCAGTGTTGATGTAATAGGACTGTGTGTTGTTTATATTGAGCTGAACATTCATTAATGATAATAACATATGAAACAAACAGAAAAACTGTTACAATGTTGCATTCATCCATGATCACCACAGTGACATTTATCCATGATGGGTATGCAATGTTGACTCCACTGATTAAACTACAACTATGACAACAGATACATGTGAAAATAAACTTTACATGTGATGGCAGCACGATGCTATCTGAGCATCTATAAAGATAGTATGGGCAAAATATTTTAATAGTTGTAAAATTTGAACAAAAGATAGTTCAAACTTTTGTTTGTTTGTTTTAGTTAGATTTTCATCTGATCAGTCATAATAAATCGCCTTCATCCCCACAGAATGAGGAAGAGGAGTCAAGGTGTTGTGAAGCAGCAGCTGTCCTGCTGTGCATTGTGTAATTGGGTCCTGAAGGATCCAGTCTCTACCAGCTGTGGACACAGGTTCTGCAGACAGTGCATCACCTCATACTGGGCCCAGTTTGGTTCATCAGGAGACTCCACCTGTCCCCAGTGTAGAAAAAGGTCCACCAGAACAAGATCTGGACTGCAGACACCCAGTCCAACCAGCATTGCACAATGTAAGACTGGGGTTCTGTCTACTGTTGTCACCATTTCTAAAACCAGGAAACAACAGCATATCTGTTAAACACTTGTTTACTCTTTCTTCTCTTCCAGCGGACAGCGTTTTGCAGGAGGTTTTAGACGAGCATAAGATCATTCTGATAATGAGATGTGAATTTGTGACAGAAGGAACAGCTGAAGCAGGAATTGGAACTCCCCTCAATAGGATCTACACTGCACTCTACATCACAGTGGGACAGAGTGAAGAGGTTAATACCCAACATGAGGTGTGGCAGCTGGAGACAGCATCCAAGATGGAGACTCTCCATGACACTCAGATCAAGTGCCATGACATCTTTAAACCCTTACCTGATCAAGAGACACACATCAGAGTAGTTCTGACAAATGGTGTTGCTGGCATTGGAAAAACCTTCTCAGTGCAGAAGTTCACTCTGGACTGGGCAGAGGGCTTGGAAAATCAAGATGTCACTCTTGTGATTCTGCTTTCGTTCCGGGAGCTGAACTTGATCAGAGATGAGCGGTACAGTCTTCTCATGCTGCTCCATGTTTTCCACCCAACCTTACAGAGGGTCACAGCAGAGAACCTCGCAGTCTGTAAAGTTGTGTTCATCTTTGATGGCCTGGATGAAAGCAGACTTCCATTGGATTTCCACAACAATGAGGTTGTGTCTGATGTCACACAGGTATCATCAGTAGATGTGCTGTTGACAAACCTCATCAAGGGGAATCTGCTTCCCTTGGCTCTTCACTGGATAACTTCCAGACCTGCAGCAGCCAATCAGATCCCTCCTACATGTGTGGACAGGGTGACAGAAGTACGAGGCTTCACTGACCCCCAGAAGGAGGAGTACTTCAGGAGGAGATCCACTGATGAGGAGCTGGCCAGCAAAATCATCTCACACATCAAGGCATCCAGGACCCTCCACATCATGTGCCACATCCCAGTCTTCTGTAGGATCACTGGTACAGTTCTGGAGCACATGTTGACTACAGACCAGGGAGGAGCGCTGCCCAAGACCCTGACTGAGCTGTACTCACACTTCCTTCTGGTTCAGACAGAGAGGAAGAAGAAGAAGTATGATGAGAGCCATGAGATGAGTCAACAGCAGCTGATGGAGACTGACAGGGACGTTCTTCTGAAGCTGGGGAAGCTGGCGTTTGATCATCTGCAGACAGGCAACCTCCTGTTCTACCAAGAAGAGCTGGAGGAGTGTGGTCTTGATGTCAGAGAGGCCTCTGTGTTCTCAGGAATGTGCACAGAGATCTTCAAAAGAGAGTGTGTGCTCTTCCAGAAGACGGTCTACTGCTTCGTTCATCTGAGCATTCAGGAGTTTCTCGCTGCTGTCTACTTTTTCCACTGCCACAAAAACAGGATAATGAAGGTACTGGACACATTCCTGGGAAAAGACTGGGCTCCCTGGCGTCAACGGCCTCATGTCTTCCTGATAGAAACCATGGTCAAAGCACTGAAGAGTAAAAATGGCCACCTGGATCTCTTTGTCCGCTTCCTTCATGGTCTCTGGAGTCCAACCAACCAGAGTCTCTTAAGAGGCCTGCTGGGTCGTCCAGAGAGCAGTCCAGACACCATCCAGAAAGCCATCAGCCAACTGAAGCATTTGAACATCAAGAATACCACTCCAGACAGAAGCATCAACATCTTCCACTGTTTGATGGAGATGAATGACCACTCAGTACATCAGGAGATCCAACAGTTCCTGAAGTCAGAGAACCCGTCACAGAAGGAACTCTCTGAGATCCACTGTTCAGCTCTGGCCTACATGCTGCAGATGTCAGAGGAGGTTCTGGATGTGTTGGACCTGAAGGCCTACAACACATCAAACGAGGGACGAAGCAGACTGATGCCAGCTGTGAGGAACTGCAGAGAGGCTCGGTTAGTCCTGATGTGAATTCTAACATGATCTACAGTTTAGTTACCGTTACACTTGACGCCATAAGAACTACAAAAAGATATATAGTTCCTCCAACAAACACACTATTAAAGTGCTGTTCTACATAGCAGTGGTACACAGTGTTTGGCGTAACACATTACAAAGTAATGTGCTATATATTACTTATTCCTGTAACAGAGTAAAGTAAGACATTACTGTTACAGTGTCAGTAATCACATTACAGTTACCAGTCTAACAGATCGGTCATTACTTGTGTTTCATTCTTTAGCCTCTTTAACCTCTTTATTGGTGCAAACAACGAGTCAACAAAGTGAGAAATACATCCTCCAAACTCTGAATTTAATGCTGTAGTGTGAAAACCTTAGAAATATTTTGTGTATGTCATTATTTAGATACTTCTGTTCTTAATGTGGCTTAGTTCATAATATTTATTGGCTCAATTAATGCAAGTAAGCCTGGAACAATCGTTTCAGGCTGTAACACAAAACAATGTAATCAGTAGGGTAATTATTACTTTTCACTGGAATAATAAGTAAAGTGATTCGTTATTTTTAAGAAGAGTAACAAGCAGGGTGGGAATTACACGGAGGCCATCGCCTCCGTTGCCCCTCCCTCTGGCCGTGATGCCCTGATGCCCTGAGAGCCTTTGTTCACACCTGGTTCTTAACAGAAGCAGAACTGGAGTTGAGCTCACGCTGAAGTTGAGCTCACACTTAACCGGTCATACCAGAAGCCCTCTTTTTTCCTCAGCACCTTGCTCGGTACGCCTTGAACCCGCCCACAACTTCCATTGAATTCATGCCTGGCAGCTTCACGCGGCGTCACGCTTGGAAAATAGGACTGAATCCTGAACGATCATTTGAGCGCGGCGTGAGCGCGGCGTGAGCCTGCCTTGAGCGCGGCCTTGAGCAAGGCACACGCACGGCTGGTGTGAATGGCTTCGCCTGTTAACCCGTATGCCAAAATGAAACTTGCCGGTTCAGGTTGAGCTTATATTAGGTTAGCGTTGCTTCGGCGTATGGTGTACTGTGAACTGCCTAGGTAAGACCACCTTGGCAGTGCCCCGCTACCAGCTGTCAGTTGCTTTAAAAGCATCAGTGGTCTCAGTTTAATGTAGCTGCTCTATGCAAAGGATGTGTCATTGGCTCATTTTAACACACATTTCAGAAACAAAAAATATTTACGATGTCAATTAGCAATGGCCTTTGTGCCCTGGCATGAGGCCTTGTGTCCCAAATTTTCTTTTGCAACGCCGAAGACCAGATAGCCTTGTTCATAAAATGATGAAATTCCCACCCTGGTAACAAGTAATGTGTAATTCACCTCTTTATTCCAAAGATTACAATTTGTTT
This sequence comes from Poromitra crassiceps, assembly GCF_964638095.1. Classification (NCBI taxonomy): domain Eukaryota; kingdom Metazoa; phylum Chordata; class Actinopteri; order Beryciformes; family Melamphaidae; genus Poromitra; species Poromitra crassiceps. The sequence goes on from NC_139645.1 coordinate 19,620,718, forward strand.
GTTTATAGCTATCATATTAGTTAGTGAGCACAGTTCATCTGTTTAGCTGTAATGATTGCTATGACTTTACAGTTAAATGTAGTTTTTATAGTTACCTTCCTTGGGCTGAAAGCTTAATTAATACAAACCAGCCAAGGAGCTCGGGAATGACAGATTAAGTGTTTTTAATGCATTGCTTATCATCAAAAACAAATTCTATGAAAATAACAAAATTAACAATGATACTGTTATGGGAATAAATCTTGTCCTTATTGCCGGTGCCCGATGAAGCCATGTGTTTAGCTACAACTGGAGCCAATGAACGGGTCGTTGACTAAAAGTGCTATGTGTGAAGACGTAAATTAACGGGAGTAGAGCAAATGCATTGTTGATTTGGTTATTTTCATAGGATTTATTGACGGTAAGCAATATGCATTAAAATACCTTGTACTTTAACAGGCTCTGACTAAAGTGTTGATAACTTACATTTGTATCACAACAGACAGCAGTATTTTCAAGTGGACAGTGTCTACATTACAGTTAGTAGGCTATTACTTGATATGGTGGTTGTTTTAATCTACAGGAGTATCATGTTATTCATGTTTAGTTTTACCAGAATTTGAAATGACCTTATGGATTTAGCACTTTTTGAAACTTTTCAAATTCTATAATACAATTTATTCTCGTTTCTATTATTGTTGTTGTTGTTATTTGAAGTAGTATGCTGTGTATGGCAGGGCTCCAGACTAACTTTTTACCTTGGGTGCACTGGTGCACCTTATTCATTTAGGTCCACCAGCACATAATTTAGGTGCACCCAACATTTAACACCACACCTTTTGCCGCCGCAAAATGCATTTTAAGTGTTACCTTTTTTTTGTCAGTTCCCACATTGGTAAATCTGACCAATCTTAACACATTGTGTAAATGATTGTAAACAGGTAGAAAGCTGCCACACTGTTACCCGAGAGCAGCAAATGCCTTTTTTGTTGCATTCGTTCTTTTTCCTCTTTTTTTAATCTGTGTAACACATTCAGCTCAACAGCCTAAACCCAGGTTTCAGATAGTACTCATTATCAGTACTCCACATTAAAACTGAAAATTATCATGAAAAAATAGAACATAATAATAAATTATAACAGATTATAATAGTCAGGGCCCTATACAAGACATGCAACAAATTGTAATAGTTATATTCAGATTGATTCAATCGATCTGAATAGCTTAAAGGACGGCTTTCCCGTGGGGAATATGAATATATATTAAATCTCACGCCCCTAAGGTTTTCGAATCCGTTGAAATTTTTGAAATTGGTTGTTCACTGCCAGAGATATCAACCATCTCTCACATATTTTTTGGGCCAGCCAACGCGTTTTGCGTCATCTGGCCCAAGTCCGCCTTGCGGAAGTCGAGCGCCTATGAACTACAAGTGTTGTGGGACTCTGCCGCCATGGTCCCGCCTCTAGAGGTCCTCCACGCCCCTTCAGAGGTCTTGAAGAAAAACAAAAGGCAGCCATCTTTTTCCACCGCCTAGCCTATGGTAGCTATGTTAGCTTTCCATAGCTCCTTGCAAAGAGACCATATCTCGGGAACGGGACTGGCGGCATTGGAAAGCTCGTCCAATTTTACATCTAGTAGTAGGTGCGTTGAAGTAACGAAATCAACGCTGAGCAATGTACCCGTTTTTACACATTTTTACATGAAATAGTTACAACATCAGATGCGCGTAACTCCTAAGAAAATGCCTTAAAATGCATGAAATTTTTTTTATGAAGACATCTCCCGACATATATACTACCGTTTAAATTTGGTGCAATTTGGAGGCAATTTATTTTTTGATTTTTTCTTGTTCTACTAAATATTTTTATGTCGAAGCCTTCTTCTTCTTCTTCTTCTTTGACTTTTATGGCGGTTGGCAAGCATATATGTGCATTACCGCCACCTACTGGAGTTTGATATCAGCCAAATGCCTTGAGGGGTGGGCGTGGAAACGAAGGCCACGCGAGCCCAGTGCATTGTGGGAAATGTAGGATTTCGGGTCCCCGCACCCGCCCCTCCCCTCCACCACCCCCCCCCCCCCCCACACACAGAGGGGATATCTCTGGCTGTGAAGAACCAATTTCAAAAATTTCAACGGATTCGAAAACCTTAGGGGCGTGAGATTTAATATATATTCATATTCCCCACGGGAAAGCCGTCCTTTAATAACTATTTGAATTTGTTGCATGTTTTATTTATGCTTAAAATACTATTACCCCAATATTGATGTTATTGTATTGTACCTTGTGCATGCGCGATTTGAAGAGACGTCCTCTTTTTTTTAGAATGTCTGAAATGATGAATCAATGAACTGGGCACAATCCCAGTGTCAAGATTACTGTAGGTTGGATTGACGTCCCTTGACCCGCTTTTCTTCGAGAGGGATTTGACACTTATACTTTTTAAACGGCAGCTCCTCGAGGCTCTTTGCCTATAAGCCACGTTAAATTTGATAATCATTTCAGCCTCCTCGCTGGCTCTGTTTGCTGCTGCCTGGCGCTGAAACGCTGTGGGGATGGGAGTGGCTGGGCCTGTCACACACCTGTCACGACATGTGATGAGTTTTTGGGAGGAATTGTGTTGCTTCAATGACTCGATTCGGTACGCCGTCGCTGTCACGAAAAAACGATCTATAGTTCTCTTCATTTTTGAGGTATGGCTTTGCTGGAGGAGGAGTGGGCTGGGCAGTGTCTGCGTCACGTTTGAGGAGGATGATCTGAGTGAATCAGAGACAGAGCGGGGCGGATCTTTGCAAAAGCACATGGCTTAGGGCCTGTGTCCACCTAGCGTCTTTTTCCGACCGTTAAACGCTGGGAGTGTGCTGGGAAGTGCTGATCTCAGTGTCACGGGTGTGTGCGTGACTGTGAATAAAATTGGATTCTACTGGGGAGTGGTGCTGGCCCAAACAGCATACACAGACAAGGATTGAAAGTTGGAAAAATAGTTTTTATTTCTAAAATAGAAAATAAGGAATGTGCAAAAAGAGTCCAGCGCCCGTGAGACAACGTCCAGTATCTGCTGCAGTCCCGAGCAACTGCGTTGTCTCCCTCTCGTCCGGTTCCCCATCCTCTCCTGACGCCTCCAGCTGACGAAGAGGGTGTAGAGCAGAGCAGGCTTTAATGCTTAGTTCCCCAGGGGAATGAAAGTGCATCAATGGTAGGATAACTCACTAGTCTACTGTTACTTTGGATGAGCCAAGTTAAATAGTTGACAAATGCACTGCAACCAAATTCACTGCAACCAAATTCAACCCAACTAGATGCAACACGTCTATTGCAAGTAAATCACACCAAACTAAATTGCACAACACGCCTTAAGGGCTCATCCTCATTCAGTGTAGTCGTATAGTAGTTCCACTGAGTTCCACTAAGGGTTCGTTTTAATGCCAGATGTCTGGGGTTAGTCTTGCGAGCAGACCCGCGTCGTCTGCCGGTAACAATGAAGGATAAAACAATGAAATAGAGCGGGGCCCCGTTCCAATACCCATACTTCCATACTATTTAGTAGGCAAAAAAAGATTTAGTATGTCCCAATACATAGTATGTCAGATGCAGTATGCCAAGAGTACCAGGATGTTGTACTACATCAGCTCCTATTTCGGAGTATGCATCGATGCATGCTGCTTCAGCCAAACTTCCCCACAATCCTTTGCGCAGCAGGAAGTTATGTCTTCTTCTTCTTCTTCTAATGTTTTATGGCGGTTGGCAAACAACTTTTTGTGCATTACCGCCACCTACTGGAGTTACGTCGCACTGACTGAGCTGCGTGTTCATGAATGAGATAATTAACTTTAAGAAAGCCTTGAAATATGTTAAAACCAAACAAGCATGGTGTGTACCAAAACATGCATATCTTGATTCCTGTTTAGATCTCTGACTTAATGTTTTTGCTTTATTTATTTTATTTTGATTGTCTGTTCCAATTTTGTAAATGTTTAGTCTGAATTTTTTGTATAATGTACTGTTTGTTACTGCCAGACTTTGTTTATTGAATAAAAAATAAAAAAAAAACACTCAAATGTGGCGCTGCGGACGTCGGCGGAAGTGAGCAAGAGGTCGGAGTTCAGGAAGCTCACGTGACGACAGATGTAGTGTGTCCCAATAGTAGGCTATGCATTTTGCATGCATGCTGCACACTACAATCCATACTTTGTGAGGGCAGCGGCAGTACATACTACAAGAAAGAAGTACAAGTATGGGTATTGGAACGGGGCCCGGGACTTACCGAAGGAGGGGGGAAGCGCACCTCCACCCCTCCGCTTTCACACGGCGTGTCTTCCGCTGTCGCTCCTGTCCTCTCTCCCTCGCAGCTCGTGCGAGATGGGATCACAGAGTTCCTCTGGCTGTTCACACACTCCAGGCGGCTTCGTTCCTCCGCCTCTCGGGTCTCAGGTCGGCTCGGCCTGCTGCCACAGGCTCTTGTCCGTGCCCATCATGTTCTCTCTGGCGTCCGTCACGGCTGACACTCCCAGGCTCTCCCGCACACCGGCTCTGCATCTCCTAATCAATAGTCAGGAGCAAGGAGGGAACCACCCACAGAGCCCCGTGCGCCAATCACAGCCACTGCGCCCAGATTAATTAAGAAAGTCCCACGAAACACAGAAGACTCCCCCTACAGACAGTGTCACCCCCAGCCAGGTTAACCATAACACCCACATTTCTGCCATACACCAATACATCACCCTGTGACATCAGTGCACAATATAACAAGGAAGCAGTCTGAAACTAACGTTAGTTCAGTGCGGTAGTGGCTTGATAGCTGACGGCTAACATTAGCAAACAACACACATACGGTGATTTAGCTCAACACTCACCAGAAATATTAAGTGTCTAGCCAATCTGCTCCCACAATTGAGCCTTTCTGTCTCTGTTGTGATCGTTTCTCCATATGATTAGTTGCCAGAAAAGGAGCACCCAACACCAGCGTCTTTCTGAAAAGTTAAAATATTTTCAGCTGGAAGCGCTGGGAGTCGGGCGCACAAAAACGCCGGAGCGCTCTGAAAATAGACGCTGGGCGCTGCGCACTTTCTCTAGACGTCCGTGTGCGCCCGCATACGCTCTCCCCCAATTGGAAACAACTGAAAATAGACGCTGGAGCTGATGAAAAGACGCTAGGTGGACACAGGCCCTTAGGAGGGGGGAAAAATACGCTATCAATTCCACGGCACACTGGTGCATGTTCTAAAAATATTTACACACACTGGCCGAATTTAAGGTGGGATTGGATCCCTGTATGTTTTGATGGAGGCTTAATCTCAGCTCTGCTTTCATAGAACTAATCTTACATTAAATCTGTGATCACAGACTTTCTGGCTGTGAACTCTCAGAGACTGACTGTGAAGTCCTGGCCTCAGCTCTGAAGTCCAACCCCTCCCATCTGAGAGAGCTCGACCTAAGTAACAACAAGCTGCAGGAATCAGCAGTGAAGTTACTGTCTGCTGGACTGGAGAGTCCACACTGTCGACTGGAGACTCTCAGGTCAGACAGCATATTTTATTTCTGTGCTGACATCAATATTATATGAATATTGTACTGACACTTAACACATTGACTGCCAGCCGTTTTTTTCTTGCTGTAGGTAGCTTCTGCCAAGCCGTTTTTTGAGGATTGTGGCTCATTTTACAAGAGCCGAGGATTATTTTCTGCTTGGAGTTTGTGAACATACAATATCTCAAAAGTACTAATAGAATGTGTACTTTCTCTGTCTAAAAGAGTTAGTTTGTATAGTTAGTAGTTATGTAAGCATTAGCAGTTGAATACAGCATGGTTTTAGCGTCAGAAAAAATATTCAGAGATAAACGGCTTTTTGTGAAATTCGATAGAACTGTCACTTTAACCATTCATTTTTGGCTCTCTCTCTCTCTCTCTCTCCCTCCCCCTCTCGCTCTCTCTCTCTCTCTCTCTCTCTCTCCCTTCCCCTCGCTCTCCCTCCCTCTCTCTCTCTCTCTCTCTCTCTCTCTCCCTCCCTCTCGCTCTCCCTCCCTCTCTCTCTCTCTCCCTCCCTCTCGGGAGGGAGACGCACTAGGTTTAATCCTAGTGAGAGGGGGAGAGGGAGAGAGAGAGAGAGAGAGAGAGAGGGAGGGAGGGAGAGAGCGAGAGAGAGAGAGAGGGAGAGAGCGAGCCTCCGTGGGCGTTCTTCTTGGCTGCAGCGGCCGTCACAGTCTCAGTGCTTTTGCTGCTGTCCTGTGCCTGTCTGCACGGCCGCTGTTTGAGGAAGTCGGCATGGACTCGCTCGCTTCTTGGAGTTTTGGTTGAGAGAAGCTTTTGCGATTCTGGTCATATTTATGCTGCGTGTTTCAAAGTGTGTTCCACCTGTAATGTATTATGTAAATTTGCAATCCCGCATCGCCAGCAATCAGCGCGAAAACGAGAGCGTTTTCCCCCATCCATTTTCATGAGAATGTAATACTGTAAAATCGCCTCGCCATTTCCTTGAATGGCTTGCTCCAGCGGCAGTTTTTTCTTTGATTTCGCTCGTCTGGGGGAGCACTGTCAACACTTAGTGGGTCGGTAAAATAGATTATACACATTCAATACCTCCAATAATTGTATAGGAGACGTAAAAGGGATTGATCAACGCCCCACCGTCAAAAAAAAAAAAACAATTTTTTTGACGTATCAATACGTCGCTGGCAGTCAACGGTTGGATTCTGCTTGACGTATCAATACGTCGTTGGCAATGAACGTGTTAATTGGATCATGTCTGTAGAGTCATTCCATTTGAAATCAGAGAGGATGTGGGAGTTTTACAGGCACTTATTTTAAAAATGAATTTGATTCTGCACCTTCACAAACCAAGCTGTAGTTACTACATGGTGATGATGACTTTGTACATTTGGTCTGATTTAAATAGAAATTTTGAGCTTATTACTGTAATAAAAATTACAGTAATAACAAGAGGACAAACATTTTGACAGCCATTATGCACCCGCACATGTAGGCATATACAAATAGTGAGTCATAATAGCCCATCGATCACATGAGTATGTCATATTCATGATCCGATGTGTGTTCTTATTCCCACATTACGGTACGATTTGGTACCTCTTATCCGCTAAAACAGCGCAGCGCAGAAAAGTTTTAATTGAGGCCACTGTAAATCCTACAATCTTACAATCTTTGCTTTTGTCTCCACCGTTTACCTGAATTGCATCAAAACACAGATGTTTTTAACAGGTATATGATGTGATGGTGTCGTTATGAGATAGGGATAATATATACACTCAATAGGCCTACACCTATCCAAATTACCCATAGGTTGAGGTGATGTCTCGTCATAGACGCTGGGTTAGCTGGCTGGGGGTGTGGTCAGGGTGGGCTAAATCCTCCCGTTCTATCCATTCAGCAGAGTAAATATTTAGCTGCTAGCCCAGCCCAGGCAGACACAATCGGGGATTTAACCCCCGCAGTAAACGCACATCTGAACAGACGTCTATGTACATGCTCTATATCCCCAATCCTGTAGTGTAAAGCCACAGCACCGTCCTTTGGTGAGTCAGCCCATTGAGATATATGGGCGGTTTTACCCCACTCGCACACCAGCTGTATAACATTTTGTGGGCGTTCCCACACATGCCGACTGTCTCTATGGGGAGAATTACAGCATGCCTCATGCAAACTGTACTGCAAGATGGAAATCTGGTTTGATTGATGCAACGCCCAGGCATTGCCAGGCCACACCTGTGAATAATTCTGGTGGTTAACACCACCCAAATCCTGTTTGCACCGCGCATAAATGATTTGGCACACCTCTAATCTGCACTTGTGCCCATTGTTGTGATAAATTATGCTCCCCCGCGAGTATTGCATCCTCATGATATTTTGGGGCTGTTTTTTTTTTTTGTGATCAAATTTTTTTATTGAAGATATAGCATGAAACAATAATGAAACAATAATCCGTAATGTCTATCAAGACATAATGCTACATACATTCAATAACGACATATTTAAAGAAATAAAGATAATGCACGATAAAACAAAAACATACACCACAGAACAAAGGACAAAAACAGCCAAGACAAACAGTAATACAGAAATAAATTAGGATAAATTAAAATAAAACAAAAACAAACAAAATAAATTAAAATTAAAATACCCACCCACCCCCCCTCCCACCCACCCCTTGGGAATTTGTAAACTCTATGCATAGTAGATAGGTGACTTACTTCAGGAGATCTTTAAGGTTTTGTGAAAAACTACTCCACATTTCTAAAGTGAGCTCTTTGGCCCCATGAACCCGGGCCGTAGACAGTTCCAGATATACAATGTCTAGATACATCAGAACCCATACTCTAAAGGAAAGGGTGTGAGGCGGTTTCCACCGCGTGGCCACCAATTTTTTCCCTGCCGTGAACCCAGCCAGTAAAGCACGTTTTCTAAGTGGAGACAAGCCGAGGGTAGATATATCATTAAGTAAGAACATTACAGGTGATGAAGGCACTTCAATCTCAAATAATACCGATAGGTTGCGAGCAACCATCTCCCAGAACTCAAACACTGGGGGACATCCCCAAATCATATGGAAGAAAGTGCCTACAGTGTCTGTGGAGCATAGTTTACAATTGGAGTCAGGGATAATCTTCATTAAGCAAAGCTTCCTCGGTGTCATATACGTTCTGTGTACAAAGTTGTAGTGGATCTGCTGATGATCCGGGTTTCTTGAGGCCAACAGAATATTAAACCAAACTTCATTCCAATCAAAACTAACATTGAGGTCAGGAATATCAGCTCTCCACAGTGTATCTAATGCCAGAGGTCTATAAGCATGTTGTGAGATAAACCAATAAAGTTTAGACACCAACCCCCTAGTACCAGAAGTGCTACCCAGAAGTGTTTGTAATGAATGGGGTGTAAGAGGAAATGTTACTCCGCAAGTCTTCAAAACGGATCTCAGTTGTAGATAAAAAAAAAAGGAAGAGCGGGGCAAATTAAAAAACTTACACAAGTCTTCAAAAGAGTGCAGCCCCTCGTCTCCATAAATATCCTCCAGGGTACTTATCCCTCTCTGCTTCCAGCTAGAAAAATGTATAGGCTGGCCACCTATCAGCAACTTAAGGTTGTCAAAAATTGGCGTACATGGGTGCCACGCAAAGGAAATCCCACAGATCTTCTCCACCGCCCTCCAAACCGAAAGTAACTGTGTTACTAAAGGGCCAAACGACCTCCTGACATGCGCTAACGGAACATTGGAAAACAGCAGATCCTGTAGCGAGTATGGACATATAAGGCTCTCCTCCAGGGCACGCCAAGACACCAGTGTGTTGGGATCAAACCAGGTTAGGAGGGGCCTAAGTGTGAAAGCCCAATAATAGAATTTAAAGTTTGGAAGAGATAAACCCCCTGCTGACCTCTCTCGCTGCATGGTGGAAAGTTTGATTCGCGGACGCTTGTCCTGCCATACAAATTTGGTAACAGCCGATTGCAGTTTGCTCCAGTATTGTTTTGGAGGAGGAAGAGGAAGCATGGAGCTAAAAAAGTTGACCCTCGGGAGGATATTCATCTTAATTATTGAGACTCGGCTGCGCAGAGAGTTGGGTAAGGAAGACCATCTGGCTAAATCTGAAATAATTTTTTTTAGAGTATCATCAAAGTTATGTCTTGCTATAGATTGAATTGAAGGAAAAATTTCAACACCCAGGTAAGTAAAATGTTTAACAACTGGAATAACTGGAGGGACAGTTGCACGAGCCATGGCTTTGTTCAACGGTAGCAAAGCCGACTTCTGCCAGTTAATTTTGAATCCCGATAAATCGCCAAATTTATCAAAGATAACGAGTATCCGGGGTAAGTCCTTCGTTGCATTACCAACAAAAAGTAACAGGTCATCAGCATATAACGAAATATGATGATGGGTTTCATTGATTGATATCGGAGACAGCAGTGGAGACTGGCGAATAGTTTGTGCAAGAGGTTCGAGGGAGAGAGCAAACAACAGAGGGCTCAAAGGACAGCCCTGTCTGGACCCTCTGGCGATGGCAAAGAGGGGGGAGCAGGTCTTACCCGTAAGCACCATAGCCGTAGGATTAGCATACAGCACTCTGACCATATCAATAAAGGATGCGCCAAAACCCATTCTCTCAAGCACAGACCACAGAAAGGGCCATTCCAGCCTATCGAAGGCTTTCATCGCGTCCAGTGAAAGCACTGCAGTAGGGGAATTCAGCCCACAAGAGCCATCTATAACATGTAGTAGCCTCCTTACATTATCAGATGCTAGTCTGGATCTTATGAAGCCCGTCTGGTCACAATGCACCAGCTTTGTCATATGGCCCTGAAGACGCCGAGTCAGCATCTTAGCATAGATCTTTACATCGGCATTCAATAACGACAGAGGTCTATAACTAGAGCATTCCAATGGGTCCTTTCCCTTCTTCAACAGCAAGGAGATCAAAGCAATGTTAACGTCTCTAGAGAATGAGCCCCTCCTACAAGAACCAGAATCAAACTCAAATCAACCAGACTCCAAGATTCAACCTCCGAACCTATACCAACCTCAACTTAAACCCCATACCATACCAACCTCTCCAACACCACAATACAACTTATCAACAACATTAACCTCCACTCTACACCTTCACTCCTCACCAAATTAATAAATAACCAACACAAACCAACCCCTCAAATACCATTACCTTAACCTCACATAACCTAACCACTAACCACTCAACACCTAATATAAACCACAACTTCACCTACCCTCCCTCCCCATCAAATCAAACCATCCTCCACCATACCTCCACCCATCACTATTAACTACTAACCTTTCCTCCTCATCATTTACAATCCTCATTCCCAACCACAAACATACATTAACATATCCATCTTCCAACCTCACTTTAAATCTTCTTTCCAATCACACAAAACCCCCTAAACAACCTCCTTCCCCCATCCACCCATACCAACATAATTCTCTATTCCAACCTCTCCTCCACAACTCACAACCCTCACCTAAACTCTCACTATAAACAAACCTTAAATCTTCCACCCTTTATTACAATCAACACCCCCCCCCCAAACCATCTAACCACTCCACATTTACCCTTACCATCCCCATCAATCCTACCCTCCCCACCCTTCCCAACTCAACCCCAATACAAAACCCATCAACTACAACTCTACTCTCTTCCAATCCCCTCCACTTTTCAACTCCCTTATCTTCAAACATTCTTCCTCCCCCCCCCCCTTAAATATTACCTCCCTTCCCATTTCATACCCCCTATAACATACCCAAAATCCCACTTAAAAATTCTCCCCCCCTCCCCCAACAACACTCCCCCCTCAAATATAATCTCTCCCCCCCCCTCTACCACAACCCCCTCCTTCAACACCTCTCCTCTCACCCCACCCCAATATACTCCCCATACTCCCCATCCCCCAATCCCCTCCTATTACTCAACTACCACTCCACACTCATAACATACCCCCATCTAACCCTAATCCCCCCCCCACCCCCCCTCCCCCATAACTCACCTACTTTAAAACTACCCCCCTTAACACTCCACCCTCCACCCCCCAACAACCTTCTCACTTCCTCCCACCCTATCCCAACAAACCAACCTCTTCACAATTCCCCACTCCCCAACTACCACTCTACCTCTCCCCTACCCCACCCCAAACCCCCATCTAAATCCCCCCCCCACCACAAACTACAAATATTCTTATCCTCCCCCCTACATTCTATTACCCTAACAAATCCTCTCCTTCCTCAACAAAATACCACCCATCTCAAATACACCTATCCCCCCCACCCACACAAAACCCTTCCCCCCCAAACCCCCAATACTAAAAACATCTTCCACAACCTCCATTCAACCCCCTCCCCCCCACTATCTTAACAACATACACTACCCACCCCCTACACCCCTACTTCAACCTCCCCCCCTACCATACTCCCAACACCCACACTCCCACCAACCCCCTCCCACCCTCCACCCCCCCCTACCCACCACTCCCCCACCACCCCCCCATCCCCCCCTCCCCCTATCCTTCTCCCCCCACACCAACATAACATCACCTACACACTTCCCCCACCCACCCACCACACAACACTCACACACAACAAAACCAACCAACTAATAATAATCTCTCTCACACACCCACAACTATACACTAACTAACAAACTACCTCAACTACAACA
>NC_139645.1:19635571-19660571 GCF_964638095.1 Poromitra crassiceps
TGATGTTGAAGGACGAGGAGCAGACCGCTTTTAAAGGAAGCTTCATAAAACATTCCTGTCGACAGTATTTTTCTTTCTCCCCCCGCCATAAAACATGGCACAGTATTTCATGTCGTTTTGTTTCCAGGTTTCTAGGTGGGCCGACACGAAACTGACCTCCAACTCAGCGCTAATATTAGCACTTAGCTTCCCCTCAGGAGGGCGAGGAGCAGAGAGTCAGGGTCTCAGGAAGTGGTCTTCCTGACTGGGTTTTATGAATTATTAGAGGATAAAACTTCACGGCTATAAAGGAACTGTCATGGCCGCGCCTACGATGCCCGCCTCCAACCTTTATTTATCCAGGGAGGGCCGTGCTCCCCCCCCGGCCCTTTTATTAGCCACACTGTTTCCTGCAGCGACAGCATCACCACTGAGGAGGCGGGGCTTGTTGTGATTGGAGCATACCCGCCTCTATCACAGTCATGTGTTCATACATTTCTTAAACACATTGATAGATAGTGCAACTCAAAGCAGATAGAAGAAGAAGAAACCTAGCCTACAGTCTTGTTTTGTACATAGTGAAAAACACATCTCAACACTGTGAATTTGAAAAAAATAATGCATTTCTTGATTTCCAAAACATTTGGAAAAGCCCATAAATCATAAATGTACCACATTGTTTCCTCTCAATGTGAAAATTTTGTCCGATACCGATAACCGATATTAACATTGTAACATCGGACCGATGCCGATATGTAAAACATTTACTAACATCGGCCGATACCGATATGATTGTCAATATATCGTGCATCTCTAATTTCCTATCATTCATTGTGGTAGTTTCACACACTGTGCTGTACTGACCACTAGGGGAGAGGTGGGGTGGAGGTATAATATCGGCGCGGCCTGGGGTCCTTCAGGCTAGAGCGAGGTGCTCGGCGCAGCCGAATGACGTGCAGCGCACAGGCCTTTCTAGAGGCATCCTCTCTGCCTCTGGATGCCTTTGCCCCGGGGAGGGCCTGGTGAGACGAAGGAGGAGAGCGGCCAGGAGACAACCCATAGAGCCTTAGAGCCTCCATGCACCAAAGGGTCTTTCAATGGTGCAATGTACTAGCTCTATTGCAGCGGATTGGGCGTGATCGGCCCTTCCGCGGGCAACGTTGCAGACAGAGTAGGAGGGCTGATCCGAGTGCGGCTGCTTCTGGGATGCGGGTCGGGGTCTTAATCGGCCTCGGCTGGGTCTACTGGGCGAGGGTGTATGATGTTCGACAGACCCGAAACACCTTACGACCCCGGTTAACATCACTGATGACGCGTCCCAGCGCATGCAGAAGTATGTATTTTTAACAAGGGAGTGGTATAGTGGTCTGGAGGAGGTGGGGTGGAGGAGGTGGGTGTGGAGGAGGTGGGTGTGGAGGAGGTGGGTGTGGAGGAGGTGGGTGGTTGTCTAAAGAGGAGAGAGATGGAACAGCCAAAGAATAATCTGCAGTCTTTCTGTGTTAGAGAGGTTTGCCATCTAGTGGACATTTATGGAACATACAGTGAAACTGTCTCCTTGGTTTCCTTTCAGTGTACTGTAGTTTACTTCAGCTACAGTCTGTTTGATTTAGTCTGGAGTTGGTTGAACCTAAAACTGACCTATTTTTCACATCTATCTGTACTATATCCCATCTTTGGCAAAACGCAGTCACAACCTTCTGATGGCAGAGGGGTTTGTCCCCCTCAGTGAGGCTGTCAGGTGAGGGGTGAGACAGAGAGCGATTCAAGAGGATCCCTCTGAGTGGCTCGACAAGATCTTCAAGAACATCTCCCAAAGCCAAGAACATGGAATGTAAACTGTCAGGGGGAGCTGGTGTGAGAGGTTGAGAGGTACCAACTTACATACAGGGTTCCTACACGTTTTCAATTAAAGACAGGCAGAAAAAACAAACAGCTAAATCAAACAAATCTGTGCCTGTCACAGCGGTGACCCAACAGCCCGCTGACGGACAGGAGCGCTGAGGGAGGCTGTGGAGCTGAAGGAGGAGAAGAGAGAGAAGACTGAGGGAGGCTGTGGAGCTGAAGGAGGAGAAGAGAGAGAAGCTGAGGGAGGCTGTGGAGCTGAAGGAGGAGAAGAGAGAGAAGACTCCTCCTGACTGAGCAGAGGAGTCTGTGGAGGCTGTGGAGCTGAAGGAGGAGGAGAGAGAGAAGACTCCTGACTGAGCAGAGGAGTCTGTGGAGGCTGTGGAGCTGAAGGAGGAGAAGAGAGAGAAGACTCCTCCTGACTGAGCAGAGGAGTCTGTGGAGGCTGTGGAGCTGAAGGAGGAGAAGAGAGAGAAGACTCCTCCTGACTCAGCAGAGGAGCCAGCAGCCAGAGAGGCTGCAGCTGCTGCTGCTGACTTTCAAACACCTCAGAGACGTTCTGGAAAACCACTCAGCGACTCAGGAGAAGGCAGGACATCGCCCAGCTGTTCTCAGTTCTCCCCCCCCCCCCCCCCCCCCGATTTTTTCTCCAGAATGCAACTCGGGCAAGTTATCAGATATCTGCACTGATTGCAAAGGGTGGACGAGCTTTTTCATGTGGTGACTTTGTGAAACAGTGTCTGAATGTGGCTGCGGATACATTTGTTCACTCCTGAGATTGCATCCCTGCAAATTGTCATGGCACATTTTTTTACAAAAGATGGACAATAAAGCTGATTTTCAAAGTACCTTGAGGATTTTTCAAGTTGTGAATTAAGTCAAATTTCTCTCTTGATTACAAAGGTGGAAAATACAACTGTTTTTAACTGGGTGTTTACTGATTAAATGTTTAAGCTCCCCACAAATGCAGATGTTTTTTTAAATATATATAACCAATTGCAAATTATTACAATTACCAAACAGATCAAAAGTAGATTATTATATTGAAATGTTATTTTAGATTTAGAATGTTAATTTTCTATAAAACACAATACATTTTAATGTAATTCCACAACGTTTATTTTTGGCCCTCGGCCCTCCACCCAGATTGAGTTTTGGCCCTTCATGGGAAAGAGTTTGGGCACCCCTGCTCTGGACAGTCTTGAATGCTAGTTTGTTTGAAAGTCCTGAGAGGTATTCCATTTTTTCTCAATTGCCTGAAATCTGGTGATCCACTTTCCAAGCCTGATCTGAATTGATTTCTCTCCTGTGTTTATGATCAGGTGATCAGGTGTGTTTATGATCAGGTGATCAGGTGTGTTTATGATCAGGTGTGTTTATGATCAGGTGGAAAAAAAGGTTTGCTGAGATCCTCTTTCTGTTTGCTGTTCTAATACTCATTTCGGCCACAAGAGCGCACCACTACCCCACATTTTCTAAAGGCCTGTTACAGTAAATCATTGTTTTTCACCTGTTTTCACAGATGGGGGGAAAAGTAACTTATAAATTATCCTGTCAAAACTCCCCCCCCCCCCCCCCCCCCCCCCCACCTGTTTCACAGATTTATTTTTACCTGGCATGGAATGTGTGAATGGAAAAAGAAACTATTCTTTTTCCATTCACACATTCCAAACTTACTGTGCAGAAGGTGAAGTTGAATTGGAGAGAGACACCAGGTTGCTCTTCACAGAGGAGCTTCAGACATCTGAAGATCTGCTCCTCTGTCCTGATGAGGTGGTTTCTCTTTTAGACTCTCCTCGCTCTCCAAACCAGCATGTGACTCTCTCTCCTTTACGCTTTGATCTCCATCACTTCTTAACAAACTCTTCCCTCATACGCCCCACCAGCCCCCTCACCTGGTCGATGACGTTGATGGCATCTCTGATGTTGATCTTCTGGTAGGCCTCCCACAGCTCACTCTTCCGGTACACCGACTTCCTCAGCAGCAACTTGCTGAGGTAGTTCTTATCAAACTGCTCCCATCTGAGGAGGAGAGATGAGAGATGAGAGAGGAGAGAGGAGAGGAGAGGAGAGGAGAGGAGAGGAGAGGAGAGGAGAGGAGAGGAGAGGAGAGGAGAGGAGAGGAGAGGACAGGAGAGGACAGGAGAGGAGGGGAAAGGAGAGGAGAGGAGAGGAGAGGAGAGGGGAGAGGACAGGAGAGGAGAGGAGAGGAGAGGAGAGGAGAGGAGAGGAGAGGAGAGGAGAGGAGAGGAGGGGAAAGGAGAGGAGAGGAGAGGAGAGGAGAGGAGAGGAGAGGAGAGGAGAGGAGAGGAGAGGAGAGGAGAGGGGAGAGGAGAGGAGAGCATAGACTGTAGAAAGTGTGTGTGTGTGTGTGTGTGTGTGTGTGTGTGTGTGTGTGTGTGTGTGTGTGTGTGTGTGTGTGTGTGTGTGAGTGAGTGAGTGAGTGTGTGTGTGTGTGTGTGTGTGTGTGTGTGTGAGAGTGAGTGAGTGAGTGAGTGAGTGAGTGAATGTGTGTGTGTGTGTGTGTGTGTGTGTGTGTGTGTGTGTGTGTGTGTGTGTGTGTGTGTGTGTGTGTGTGTGTGTGTGTGTGTGTGTGTGTGTGTGTGTGTGTGTGTGTGTGTGTGATGTCACAAATACAAAGGAGAGAGTTTCCCCAATCACCTGCCTCACTTATGTTTACATGTGTCATGATTGGTCGAATACCATTGAACTTTCTTCTGGTCTGTCCCAAATTCTAATAGGCAAACGTACAGACTGCCTATGGAGAGTTGGAATATTGTAGAAGAGCTAGTCTGGCTTGAGAGACTAGTTAGTTCCGGTTAAGGTTAGATTAGTCAGAATGTCTGCAGCTGTTGCTCGTTTGGTTTGGACGCTCTGCTGCCGGTTCTAGGGTGCCGCTGTTGCCTCGGTGTCGGTGTGGTGCGAGTGCTGCTGCGGAGTGGCCGGGCGGAATGAGTAACAGCTGTATGCCGTAAGGCTGGGCGATATCAGTACTATCGTTTGTTGTCTTTCAGTGGCATCATATCGTGATGATATGAACATTGCCAGGTCATTACAATATATGATAATATGATCATTTGAATATTAACTCATTGAGTGCCAAGGACGTCGATCGACATCAAAGTAAATAGTGACGTAGAGTGCCAAGGACGTCGATCGACGTCAAATGCGTTTTTTCACCTTTGCCTCTGAATCTCTACCTGTATTCTGACACTCTTAAGAATCTAAAGAAAAAAACACAAAATCCCTTTGTAAGAAATACAGTGGAGGTATGGTTTAAAGCAAAGAAATATCTTGACTCGGATGCAAAACTCTCACAATTCTCACCCATATGGGGAAATAGAAGCTTTACACCGGGGACATATGATTTGGGGTTCAAAACTTGGGCAAACAAAGGTATATGTAAAATTAAGGATTTGTATGATGATGAAGAGACATTTTTGACCTTTACTGACCTTTGTAAAAAATTTGATTTACCGCCAATACATTTTTTTTAATATTTGCAGATTAGGAGCTTTATATCAAAGACACAAAACAATTCAACCGAATTGCCACCTCTCTCGGATTTGGAGAAGATGCTGATAGATTACTCTAAAGGTCGTGGGCAGGTATCTCTGATATATAACACATTTGTTGAGATGTCTCAGGAATCCTCAGAAAGTAAAAGATTGGCTTGGAGTAATGATCTGAATATAGAGATAGACGATGATGAATGGAAAGACGTTTGTTATAATGCTCAGGTTCAGTCAATACAAGGTTCAGATTATTACAGTACAAGTGGATTATGCGAACATATATTACTCCGGCTTTACTTAATCATTTTGATGCCAATATTCCAGACCAATGTGTAAAGTGTAATGTGGAGAAAGGTACACTATTTCATTGTATATGGGAATGCCCAAGAATTATGGAATTTTGGAATGAAGTAATTAATATATTGTCACAAATAATATCTGTGAAGCTACCTATATGTCCACGGCTGTGCATTCTAGGTCTGTTCCCGAAGGAGCTATATATTGATAAGAACATGAAGAAATTGATCATATGTTGTCTTCTCCAAGCTAAACACACAGTGGCAATATTTTGGAAAAATCCAGATAAACCAGAGATCAATCAATGGTTCAGGGAACTATCTAATTGTCTTGCTATGGAAAAACTGACTTTTGCTATCAAGGGAAAACCTAAAGCCTTTCAAGCAATCTGGAGACGTTTCTTGGAATTTCTGGAAAGTGACTATGTGGAACCTGTATTGGCTAATTGAAAGTGTGGGACCGATTACGTCTTTACTTGATAAGTAAATTATGTAACATATATTTTGTTTTGTTTTGTTTTGTTTTGTTTTGTTTTGTTTCTGTTTTGTTTTGTTTATTTAGCTAAGGAATATCTGGTGATTATTATTTTAATTTACTTTAACTCAATGTATGTATAGCGGTTGGGGTGGGGGGGGGGGATTAAGGGTGAAATTAATGAACATGCAAACTAATTAAGATTGACAACTGAATGTTTGACAACTGTATGTTTGTGAAAAAGGAAAATAAAATTGTTAAAAAAAAAAAAAAAAAAAAATGTTTTTTGACGGTGGGACGTGGATCAAAGCCTCCTGCATCTCCTGTACAAATATTGTAGCTATTGAAGGTGTATAACCTATTTTACGGACTCATTAGGTGGCGACAGTGCTCTCCAGATTAGAGAAAGGTCCGGAAAACAGCAGGAAAAAGCCCCGTAATGAAAAAGAAACCGCTCATGCTGCAGCCAGAGCCATATAGATTGCTCTGTCTGGAGCTGACGTTGGCTGTGAACAGCAGTCAATCCGCGCCCACAACTGAGCCTCTCTGTCTCTGCTGTATAGTTTCTCTACACGATTAGCCGCCAGAAAAGCAGCACCCGACGCCGAAGGGCCAAAGCATTCTCAGCAGTCCGGTTTGGCTCTTCCGTGTCACGCTGGGAGCCGGCGCACAAAAACGGAGGCTCCGAAAATAGACTGGGTGCGTGTTAGGCTGTGTGTTAGTGTGGGGAGGAGTTTGCAGCTGAGGGGGGGGGGGGGGAGGGGGGTGGGGCACGCAGGCACCACACAACTACACCACGTCACTACATCAGAAAATATTATCTTCAGAGTCAGTGAATGTGCTTGAAATGCTTAATTTCACAAAAGGCGGAATAACTCAGCTTCTAATTTGAAACGCCTGTATTTGCTCAAAACGACCTATCTTCTCCGGCTCATAACTAAAGAACGGAAAATGGTATCAATAAACTTGTTTTTGCTGATGATACAATAGAGTCAGCTCGTTCTTTGTGCGTGTTCGGTGTTTCCATAGTAATATCACACAATATTCTGTGGGCCTCGAGAAATCACTGAAAACGCTCTGAAACTCTGGCACTGGGAGCGTCCGTTCTCCAAAAGTGGCTGGCACTCAATGAGTTAAATGTGATTTTGCTTACATGAACCATATTTGACAAATTTGACAATTTGTCAAATATTTGACAAACATGTGAAAAAAATAAGCAAAACAGTCAAGATAAATTTGAACTGCTTTAGAATGATAAGACATTACATACCTCTCAAGGCAGCTCAACTGTTTATGCATGCCATGATATTTTCTCACTTATCCTACTATGTAACTGTATGGGCCCAGGCTTCACAGGCAGCTGTCAAACCTGTCACATCACTGTACAAACAGGCACTGATAATAATGGATCGAAAACAAATGAAATGGCACCACTGTATAATTCTACACAAGTACAAGCTGCTCAGTTCTGACAGCTTCATTAAGTTTTCGTTTGTCAAATTGATTTTTAAATGTGTGAATAATCTTGTCTCGTCTCACCATATGTCACAAAAATAAACAGCAACAGAATTGGCAATTGTAGAGTGGCCCAACGCAAAACTACCTTCGGTCAGTCATCCTTTTCAGTAAAAGGGATACACATATGGAATTCCCTACCAACAGAAATAAAAATGCAAACTAATCTGAAAAGCTTTAATGAAAAGGTGAAACACTGGCTGAAGCAAAATCAAACCTGCGACCATTGATCACCGATGTAGTTGCGTAATTTTACTGTACATTTTGTATGATCATGTCACAATTTTTATGTTTGCACTTTGTTTAGATTATGTATTTTATTAGAAAAGCCTACCCAGGGACAGGGATTGCAAATTAGCCTTGGCTATTATCCTATATACATCGCATTATGTTTCATGTTACTGTAACTTGTTACAATGTTGTCTTGCATTGTCCCTGACAAATAAACGAATTAATAAAAAATAAAAAATAAATTGTGATATTGGTATCGAGAATAATCCTTGTGATTAGCGTGATATTGATTTCAAACGTATCGCCCAGCCCCAGTATAGTATACCCTGTTTGTTCTGCTCTCTCTTCTCTCCCTCCCCCGCCTGTTCTCTCCCTTCTCTGCCCCTCTCTCTTCTCTCTCTACCCTTCCCCCCATCTCTCTCCTTACCTCTCTAATATAAGATTGTTCAATCCTGTTTACTGATAGTGCTTAGCTAGACCTAGCTAGACACATTCTCTGCAAAGCCTTCTGAGACATACTTGTGAATTATGGCTATACAAATAAACTTGACTTGATAGTATGGTGCTATAATAAAGTTGTTATTCTAAAGTAATTTTTAGTATGATGTAAGTGTTGTGTTGGTATGTTATTAGCAGTGTTGGGAAAGTTACTGAAAATTGGTAATTAGTTACAGTTACTAGTTACTTCTCTCAAAAGGTAATTTAATTACTTTAAAGTTACCAGTTACTTCAAAGTAATTAGTTACTAGGGAAAGTCACTTTTGCGTTACTTTTAAAAGCCCGCTTCGATTGTTATTAACGCACACATTATGTTAGTGTTGCTGTGCCACAGTGTGGCATTGAACATTCGCTTATTGGGGAGGCTTATAGCCTATCAAGGTCCTTAGCCTCTGGGGCTCTGGCTGCAGCTCTCTCCCCGGACTAGGTCTGAGGATCAGAAACTGGGTAATCCTCTGAAGTTGTCCGTTATTTTCATGTCCTAAAGTAACTAGTAACTAGCCCAGTTACTATTTTAGCAACTGTAACTGAGTTACTGAATTTGAAAAAGTAATTAGTTAGATTACTAGTTACTGAAAAAGGTAGTTAAGTTACAGTAACTAGTTACTTAGTAACTAGTTACTCCCAACACTGGTTATTAGTATGATGTTACTATGATGTTAGCATGACGGTAGCATGTGGTTAGCATGACTGACTTGTCTCTCCAGTGGTGGTATCCCTGCAGCCCTGCGATGTCCTCCACTGCGGTCAGGATGTGATCGAACGCCTGAGGACAGAGGACACACACGGACATTATTCATTTACCAAAATGTCCACACATCAAAGTCCAAGTCATGTTCCTGGTTAGGTTCTTAGTTTCCCAGGTCTGGTTTGACTGGTTTCAGAGTTAGTCTAACCGTAGTCTAGTCTAACCGTAGTCTAGTCTAACCGTAGTCTAGTCTAACCGTAGTCTAGTCTAACCATAGTCTAGTCTAACCATAGTCTAGTCTAACCGTAGTCTAGTCTAACCATAGTCTAGTCTAACCGTAGTCTAGTCTAAGCGTAGTCTAGTCTAACCGTAGTCTAGTCTAAGCGTAGTCTAGTCTAACCGTAGTCTAGTCTAAGCGTAGTCTAGTCTAACCGTAGTCTAGTCTAACCATAGTCTAGTCTAACCATAGTCTAGTCTAACCGTAGTCTAGTCTAACCATAGTCTAGTCTAACCATAGTCTAGTCTAACCGTAGTCTAGTCTAACCATAGTCTAGTCTAACCGTAGTCTAGTCTAACCGTAGTCTAGTCTAAGCATAGTCTAGTCTAACCATAGTCTAGTCTAACTGTAGTCTAGTCTAAGCGTAGTCTAGTCTAAGCGTAGTCTAGTCTAAGCGTAGTCTAGTCTAACCGTAGTCTAGTCTAAGCGTAGTCTCGCAGTAGCCGGCCATAGATAAATCTCTACGTCTCGGGCACAACACTCGAAAAGTGGTTAAGGACCGCCCCATCAGACCAAAACAAAATGGCTGACAGACATATGAATTGTCATTCACTTGTCATTCAGACCCTCCGTCGCTGGAAGTGATGATGTAAGATGTTGTTTCTGACCACGTGGGACTAACTCTAACCATAATCCTTACCAGTAGAGCTCAGCCAGCTAGAAAACAACAACCTTCCAGTCACAAGTCACTCCCTAAGTGGCAGTGTTAAAATGACAGGGAGTGGTGGAGATGCCAACCAGATGGAGGAGAGAAGAAGGAGAAGAAGAAGAGCTCACCCTTTCGTGGATCTCCTCGTTGATGGTTGGCTTCCTGTTGGTGGAGCGAGGAACTTTGAGCCAATTCACCAGAGGCTTGATGGTCAAACCCTGAGAGGTGGGGAGAGAGAGAGAGAGAGAGGGGGGGGAGAGAGAGAAAGATACATCACTATCTAGAAATATAACCTTTAGCTCCTTAGTTTAACTTGTTAAAAATTTGACTTTCTATTTGAACCATAAAAAAGAACAATAAAGACAATAAAAAAAAGAGTTTGAAACAGTCTTATAAAAAGTCAGGATAGTTTCTGCATGTGGACGAGGCTTTCACGGCATGTGGAGGTTTGTCAGGAGGTTATTAGAGCCGTGTTTATACTTAATTTGGTGACAAAGTGATCCACACACAGGCAGGGAGAGGAGGAAGCTCTCTAGAAGCTCTCTGAATCCACACAGCAAGTAGAAGGGTTGATCCCACAAAATCCTGCTTTCAAAGACTTCAAACATGAAACGACATAAATAAGGTGATTTTCTTTTGAAAAAAAGAAAACAGGTCTTAGGTAATCCGGACTATTAATAAAAACCACATGTTCATTCACATGTCATCATCCTTGAAAAGTCGCATGACTGCAACTGTCCAAATCCAAAACAGCAAAAACATTAGAGAAACATAATTATTGGTATTTTTTAAATGAATCATTATCAGGCCTGTAATACAGAGTTACATGAAACTCTGAATGGAAAAAAAGTGTTTGTTTTTAAAATAAATATATCTTACTAATATAATTGGGTGGCCGGCCGTTCCAACGAGGCACGGTAGAAATGAGCGCTGACAGTTCAGCGGGCGAGACTAGAAGCAAAATTTCTAGTTGATTTAATTTGACTGATTTCTCTTATTATCGCAACACCTCCTACGATCTACGACCTGTTTTACTGTGATAATGCATGGAAACCTGACACACAGTATTTTAAGTTATGCTGCAAAACTGAAATAACAAAACTAATATATTCTTCACACAAATTGAAAAGCAAAATATTTTCCACCATTAAATCGAGAGAAGTGTGCGTGTGTGTGTGTGTGTGTGTGTGTGTGCGTGTGTGTGTGTGTGTGTGTGTGTCTGTGTGAGCTCCTCGTGTTAAAGCTAGCTGTTCAGCTAACGGAGGATCAGTGGGGATCTGAACCTTGATCCCTCCACCTTGCTGCAGACCCACTGGGAGCTGACCAGTCCTGTCACAGTCTGGCTCTCTGTCATCCTCCACCTGTCCACCAGATGGCCTCGCGCTTTTTCTCCCCTCTGTGCTCCTTCTTTCCCAGCCTGGTTTCCCTCCACAGTTTCCCTGCGTCGAGCCTGGTTCGCCCTGCCTGCTCTCAGCTTCTCTGAGCCCATCTGCTGCTCCCATCTCCAGCCTCTCCATCTGGCCCTGCTTTAGTTACTGTTACTATCATCTCCAGCCTCTCCATTTGGCCCTGCTTTAGTTACTGTTACTATCATCTCCAGCCTCTCCATCTGGCCCTGCTTTAGTTACTGTTACTATGCAGCTCTCAGCCACAAGTCTTTCAGTTCTCTTCATAGCCCCTTATCACAAGCATGTCTGATAGGGCTTTACACAGCATCATGACAGTCAGACAGTATATCTACTACACACAACATAACCTACATACATCATATCATATAAATACTACACATTGTACTAGATTATAGGGCTGTGGCGATTCACTTATCTCCCGATTCGATACTATCACGATTCTTGGGTGCCGATTCGATTTATATTGCGATTCTTAAGTATTGCGATTCTACGATTATTGCGATTCGATATTACGATTTATTGCGATTTTTGTTTATTTTTTTCTTTTCTTTTTTCAGTTTGTTTGCTTTTTTACACTAGATTAGAACATGGGAAAAGTTGAATCATACACTAGAGACTGTATATTATATATCATGAGTAGGGCTGGGCGATATAATTAAAAACAGGGGCGGACTGGGATCATAATTCAGGCCGGGCATCAAGCAGGCCAGGCCGATATGGGCCGACACGCGTGAAATTTGGGCCGTTTGAAGCCCAATTTGGGCCGTTTGAAGCCAGATTTGGGCCGTTTGAAGTCCAATTTTACAATGAGATGCACCCACTTTAACCCTGAAGTGTAATTATTACTTCAGACTAACTAATAAAGTAATAAAACCACTAGTAAACCAGTAGGCGGTGTCTGGCCTGCTGTTCAGTGAGTGGCCTGACTGCAAGCACATTTTTTTTTTTTGCGATTATCGATTCTGGAATAAAAGATCGATTCAAAAAATCGTGACATTAAAAATCGCGATACTTAGGTGAATCGATTTTTCCCCCACCCCTACTAGATTACATTGCAATACTACACAAACACTGAAACACAGCATGTCTTTAGACTGTGGGAGGAAACCCACGCAAACACGGGGAGAACATGCAAACTCCACACAGAAAGGAGCGGGGTGGAGGTTAGAACCCACAACATTCTTGCTGAACCACTGAGCCACCGTACCACCTTATCTCTGCCAGGCAAAGGCTTGGAGGAGATCATGCGTTCGTCGTGTGTGTGTGTGTGTGTGTGTGTGTGTGAGAGAGAGAGAGAGAGAGAGAGAGACTGTCAGCAGCTAATCTCACATTCTACTGAACCAATCAACATATTTTCTATCAACGACCTCTCTTGGTTGCGGCCGCGCTGGTCCTTCGTGGTATGTGTGCTACCAGGTTAGTTTATTACTTATTTAAAAATGATAATGAGTTAACATCTCAAACGAGCTAACAGCTCGTTTAGAGGCTGGCTTTTCTACTTGTGTGGATTTATTTTTGATACTTTCACCATGTTTAGATAGACAGAACATCTAACTCCTTAATCATCACAGAGGTAAGGTGAGTCCTGGACCTTTGAATGTAACGTGCACTCTGCGGCATTCCTCCTACCTGGAACATGACGGTGAAGAAGACGACCACGATGGTGGTGGCCACGAAGTAATCCTTGGCCCTGACCTTCTCCCCGTCCAGCAGCACCACCAGGGCGAACGCCACCGCGCCGCGGAGCCCGCCGTATGACATCACCACCTGGTCGATCTTGTCCAATGGGACGAGGCGGAAGCGGTTCAGGATCCAGGTCTGACCAATCACACCTGGAGCAGCAGAGTAAAGAGGCGGAGTAAAGCCAGGTTTTTATTATGGGCTCAGAGGACAATCAGCACTTACAGGGGGTGGCTTTAGCTCAGGAGGTAGAGCGGGTCGGCCAATGACGCAAGGGTTGGCGGTTCGATCCCCGCTGCCGTCGTTGTGTCCTTGGGCAAGACACTTAACCCTCCTTGCTCCCGATGGTGTGTAGGCACCCTGCGTGGCAGCCTGCCGCCATCGGTGTATGAATGGGTGAATGTAGACTACCTACTGATTGTAAAGCGCTTTGGATAAAAGCGCTATATAAATGCAGGCCATTTACCATTTTACCATTTACAGATCTAGAGAGAGAAACATGCCATTAAATTCTCGTATACAAAGGGATAGGACTATATGCTTTTTCATGATATGATTTGATCCGATGTGATACAATACGTTATGGTTAGATACAATGCGATGCGATTCACTATCAGATACGATACACTACTATACACGAATACAATATGCAAAGCGATATGATTTGTTATAGGGATCGGATCGGAATCTGATTTTTTTTTTTTTTTGCAATTCCAGCGCGGGCCGCACAGCGTAATTTGCTCATGTATAATAGTATCCTTCTTTGTCTTGTATATTTTCTTAATTTTGTCTGCTTTTTCTTGTAAAAAAAAAATCTTTAATTGGCCAAATCTTTGCCTATACTGTATATTCAAGAAAAATATTGGTATCGGCATAATATCGGTATCGGCAGATATCCAAATTCAGGTATCGGAATCGGATCGGAAGTGAAAACATGTGGATCGGTGCATCCCTATTTTGTTACATTACGATATGATAGATAAGTGTTCTTCAATCAACTTTTTCACAGAGGGTTCCCACAGCAGCTCTTGAATCCTGCTCTCCCACCTCACAGACGACTGCACTGACCACTCAGCCACAGAGTGCAGAGGAGAGCGGAGGAGAGAGACAGACACAGCTTGATTAGTCTGGTCTGTGCCATTCTTCTCTCTGATTGGGTGATTACAGTTCAAACTGGGTTCCTCCCACATCCTCTTAAACATCAAATTCAAGGACTTTTCAAGGACTTTCCACTTCCAGGCCCAATTCCCCTCAAATTGCGCAAACATCCCCATTAGTGCCTGTATGGACGCCCGCCAAGCCAAGCCAGAGGTAACACGGGGGCTCGAACCTTCGAACCTCGAAGCTAGGAAGATCATTGCTGACCCCTCTCATGTCTTGTATTCAGAATACGAACTGCTTCCATCTGGCAGGCGTTACAGAGTCCCAATCAAGAACAAAAAAAGACACCTCAACAGATACAAATACTCTTTCATCCCCATATCAGTCAGTCTCCTAAACTCAGGTCATAGGTAATGTATTGTTGATTGTACTGTAAATTATTGATGTTTGCACTTTGGTTGTGTATTTGCACATGTCGGCACTGGTGTGCTATGCACTATTGTTTTTTTGTTGTTGTTTTTGTTATGGCACTGTGTATCTATGTGGCAGCCTGTATGTCCAAGACAAATTTCCCTCGGGACAAATTAAAATAATCTTGAATCTTGAATCTTGAACCTGCAACCCTCATGTTGGTAGGCAGCAGTGCTGGGGGTAGCTCATTACAAAAGTGACATATTACATGTAATATATTACTTTTAGCAGTAACTCAGAAATATAACTTATTACCAATTAGGGGTGTCAAAAATAATCGATTATAAGATCCATCGCGATGCGGACGTGCACGTTTCTGCATCGATTCAAAAAAAGTAAAAAATCGATTATATATATATATATATATATATATATTTTTATAATCGAATAAAATATAATGGAAGTACATGCAGTTGTTTATTTGGATCACAATACAATGCAATTCCAAGTGCACTTTTATTTTAAAAGTAGCCACACAGTGAGAAAAAAGAAAGTGAGAAAAAATAAATCATGTATTGGGAAAAAAAGTGATGGATCGATTGAAGACGCACCGAGATGCATCAATAATCGTAATCTAATCGAATCGTAGCCCTCTGAATCGTAATCGAATTGAATCGTGAGGCCAGTGAAGATTCACAGCCCTATTACCAATGGGATTTCAGTAATATTATAGCAGTTACTTTGTCAAGTAACAAGTTACAAATTGAGTTACTTTTTTAATTTATTATCAAATCACATTTAAATAAAGATACAATCATTTCCTAATCAAATTGTGTGTTTTTATGCAAATGACCACTAGGTGACAGTAACAAAGGAAAAGAATAACATTTAGAATTTTGGATTGTTTACACTGACTTCAAGACGGTTGAAATTATTTTTCGGGATGGTTCCGGGGCGGCGATGTCATTCTGCTGCTGCTGTTATTTTGGTGAAAGTAATGCAAAAGTAGTGTAATAAGTAACAAGTTACTCTACACAGAAAGTATTACTTTCACGTGAAAGTAACTACCGTAAATTCCGGACTATAAGCCGCGGCTTTTTCCCCGTTTTTTGGCCCCTGCGGCTTATAGTCCGGTGCGGCTTATCTATGGATTTTTTCAGCAAAAAAATAAAATAAAAAACGGAATTCTCTCTTCTTTAGCACTCTTTCTAACTATAAATCCACTTCTGTTTTAATTTCCTCTCTTGCCCTCTTTTCACCACACCGCGGACACTGTGTGCACTGTAAAAAAAAACACAGGTGGTGTTGTGTTATGTTGTTTTGTTGAAATGTTAATAAATGGGAGCTTCCTCAAACAGCCATCTCTTTCTCGACAATCCCCTCTGTGCACGAACCCTTACATATGGTAATTAAACATTAAAACACAATTAAAAAAAAAAAAAAAAAAAAAAAAAAAACACCCGCGGCTTATAGTCCGGTGCGGCTTATATATGTAACAAACCGGCAATTTTGCTGCTGCGGCTTATACTCCGGTGCGGCTTATAGTGCGGAAATTACGGTAGTAATATGTAGTATATTACACTGGTAGGCAGGCAGAGGATCTACCAGTGCGCCAGTCTTCCTTGAGATGATTGCCTCAGTCTGAGTTCTTGTAGGAGAGAAACGACCTGTTCTGTTCTGTTCAAAAGATATGAACAATCATCTTCACGCTTTTATAACATCACCTGTACGGCCTCGTTCATCTGTTCAGGACGCTGCTGCAGGCTCTTAACCAGGACCAGACGCAGGTCACCGTGCCTCTGATGTGCCTTCAGTTATATATAGCATCCATGTTAACTCAGCGTCACATGGCCAGGCAACAGACCCGGCACCATCTCAGCGCCCACTAACGATGCTCAGCGACGTCACTAAGTGCATCACTCGCTCGTTTTGAAGTTAATTAAATCCTGTTTCAGTGGCACATAGGCACACGAGCTGGGGGTGACGATCCCTGATGAGGAGACCTTGGAAGATGAATGCTTCTTCTATCGACTCCAGGCATCTTCTTCTCCTTCAGTGTGGGCTGATCCACAGACAGGCTTCGCACGCTGGGTCCACACATCTCCTCACTTGTGTCAGATGCAATATAGCAGAGGCAGATCTCCTCCATAGCTTCACTCTCTGTCCAAGGATAGCGAAATATTGGGGGGGAAAAAAACCATTATCCGATATTCTTAATATGCACATTGAACCTGATGCTGTCTTAATTGTACTGGGAACCTCAGATTCCACATCCGTATTTAAAAAGTGCACAGCAGCAACTTCTTTCCGGTGGTCTGCTTACAGCAACAACAGCAAATTAGCTGGACATTCTGGAAGCAGCATTGCAGTCGAGTCACTATATCTCGAGTCCGAGTCGAGTCTCAAGTCCCCAATTTTCGAGTCCCCAGTACCTGAGTCCAAGTCCGAGTTTGGAGTGAATCCACATCTAGGTGGAACACTCATGCCAGCCCTTGCACAAAAGTGAATGTCACAGTATTCATATAGCTCTCAATAGCTCATGACAAATTATTAGGTCATATTACAAAAAAGACTACCGGTAATAACAACAAAAGTCTATCAATTAACAAGTCCTCGTCTCCAACCCACGTGCTACAGTACGCGGCTGGCAACTGCGCATGCGTCGGAGGAAGCGTGGTGCTAGTCTACGGCTCTCCACAGATCGACAGAGGGGGCGGAGCAGCGACCGGGACATCAGCAGGGGGGAAATTGGCCAAGTACAATTGGGGAGAAAATGGGGGGGAAATCAGAAAAAAGAAAATCATATTTCAGAAGCAGCATGGGGCAAGAAAGAGGAGAAAGGTTTGTCCAGTTCTCGCCAAATTGGCCGTACTTTCAGTAGACGACATCAGACTCAGGAGTTTGGTTTTCAGAACATCACAGATTATCTCACTTTTCTATTGAGCAAGAGCAACGTTCTGTTTGTTTGGGAGGAAGTGGAGACATGGTAGGTCCAATATACAGTATCTGTACAGCATACTCTGTTTTATCAGCACCAAATAGCCAACATATAGCTGCCACTCATTCTCTAAGCTGAAGTTAATTAAATTCTATTTATGGCATGGTCCGTCCCGGAACTGCTGTCAGGGTCCTGGTGCTGATGGTCAGCTGTTGGGGAGTAGTGACCTACATGTAGTTGAACTATGTAGTTGAACTCCATTTTTCAGTAGTTTGCTGGTAGTTCATAATACGTACGTAATAAGTACATTCATAATATGCGGGGCTTTCGCGTCGGACGGTTCACGCCTCTGTGGCGTCCATTATTTTCTGATAATGGACACCTCGGCGTGCATTAACCCTTACGTATGGTACTTATACGTACGTATATGTACTTTTTTATACGTACGTATATGTACTTTTTTATACGTACGTATATGTACTTTTTTTCCTTTTTTTCCTAAGTACTCGTATATTGAAATTACTTGTGACGCAGTAGTAGGAGGGCGGTCCTGATATTTGGTACACTCAATAATGCTAATGTGTGTGTGTGTGTGTGTGTGTGTGTGTGTGTGTGTGTGTGTGTGTGTGTGCGCGTGCGTGCGTGCGTCTTTGCGAGTGTGTGCATGTGTGTGACTGACTGACCGGCAGCTCTGAAGATGAAGATGAAGATGAGAGTGCAGGACACCAGGCCCGTGTCCCAGGCCCACTTGCTCTTGTCCACAGCGGAGATGCCGAGGAAGATGAAGATGATGGTCTCAGCGATGCTGGCCAGCGTCTTCATGGTGTACTTCACCGTGGTCCTGGACTTCTGAGAGATGTTGGCCTCCACGTACTTGTTGGCCCCGATGCCACAGAAGGTCATCCTGAGGACACAGAGGGGCGGAACAACTTTACAACAGATACACAGCCTGGTTCAAAAAAACGATTTTGGTCTCTCTCTATAGCTACTTTCCCCATTCATGACAACTGTACAGGGAGGTGAATTTATATATATATATATATATATATATATATATATAGAGAGAGAGAGAGAGAGAGAGAGCGCTCGGTGGTCAGGTGACTTACGACAGGATGGCGGACAGGGAGAAGAGCTCGGCGGTCAGGTACGCCAGGTAGACCAGCAGGAAGACGAAGAGCGGCTCGATGATCCGGACCTTCTTGGTGAAACGGGTGATGAAGCCCAGGATGACGGCAAACACCAGACCCACCAGAGTCCCCCCGATACTGACGATGAGGAAGGAGGCTGGGGGAGGAAGGGGGGAGGGAGGAGGGGGGAGGAGGAACGGGAGGGGGAGAGGAAGAGGGAGGGAGTGGTTAGAGGAGAGGGAGGGAGGAGGGGTTTGAGGAGAGGCGGGAGGAGGTTAAGATGCAGGTAAGGAACCAACATGTCAGCCGTGTGTCTGTCTCCTCAGTCCATCCTGAAGACAACGGCTACACATTTTAGATGTTTAGAGCAAAATAAAAACCGGGGGGGGGGGGGGGGGGAGGGAGGAAGAGGAGGCTAGGAGGGAGGAGAGGATGAAGAGGAGGAGGAGGAGATTTGATGTGATGTGTTGTGGTTTAATTTCCTTGGTGAATCCACTTTCCCTCAAACTGCCATCTACTTCTGCAGCAGCTTTTCTTTCTTGTCAGATTGTGTCCGTTTTTGGTCATTTTAGTCTCTTTTTTTGCAGTTTTTGATCCACCTTTGTCATTTCTTTTGTCAGTTTAGTATATATATATATTTTGTCATGTTTTTATCTTTTTTTTGTGTTTGGTATGTCATTTTTGTCAGTTTAGTGCGAGAAAAATCTGGAGGTGATGTCACCGATTGACTGGTTATCCACCAAGAATAAAAACACTACTAACTACAGAATGGAGGCAGGAATGTGAAGTACATCACTAACAGCTGCTTTAACACACATATTAAAGTGTTTAGGGTGGAGTTTTACTGTAATAATACTGTAAGATCTACAGTAAAAAATATATATAAATATATTTCCTGCTCCTCAGTGTTTGAGAGGTTTTACTCACCGACCCCTCTGAAGTAGTCTGCTGTGTGAACGTTCCCCGGGCCCACCTCCACAAAGGAGATATAGACTTTATAAAGAACCTGAAGAACAGAGAGCAGAACACCCATCAGTTAGAGGTGAACATCTGACCTGGGATCAGTGCTTTTTACTTACTGAGGACGTTTCCAGTGGAGGACAGAACAACTGCCCCATCCACTCTACTCCAGATTCCATCTTTCTTTGATGGAGCTTTTCACTGTTTGCCACCACGATGACCCAGTTTCCTCAAAAACATCATTAAAGTTTAATAGAATCTGTTTTTATCTCTGAAGCTGCGTTGGCAGGCTTCCTACTGCTTTGTGTTATCTTGAAATGTAGTAACTGTAACGGTCCTGTTTTTACTCAATACAGTAAAATATAAGAACTACAATACACAATAAATACAATCTGTACTTTACACAATGTACACTACAATTAGAGTACCGCAGGAATGATGTTTTCTCTAGCTTTCAGAACTTGAAGGATAAATATGCGTGGAATTGACCAGTTTCGGTAGACTACTTTCAGGTGAGACATTTTGTTCAGGCCCGGTTCCCATCTTTTCCACATGTACCTCCCAGACTACCTTGGGACAGATGTCTGGAAATCCTGCTGAATCAAAAGCGAATAATTTCACAAATGTACGATCACCTCATGTCATTAGATACTCATACTCTTTTGAAAACGAAATTAGCCTGGGAAGCCGAGTTGGGGTCGGAACTTACAGATGAGTTTTGGGATGCAGCTGTTGATAGGATACATTCATCAACATCATGTGCACGCCTCGGGCTTATACAGTTTAAGGTCCTGCACCGTACCCACTTTAGCAAGGCCAGGCTGGCCGAGATATACCCCAATGTTGACAACAGATGTGACCGCTGCAACAACACTCCTGCAGACTTGTCTCATATGTTTTATTTCTGTCCCAAACTAAGTCATTTTTGGACCTCTGTTTTTAGAACCATGTCAGACATTTTAGGAAAGGATTTGCAACCCTGTACCTTCATCTCACTATTTGGAGCTCCAGAAGACCACACTACTCTAACCGTTAAACAAGCTGATATTGTGTCCTATGCATCATTATTAGCTCGTCGCAGAATACTGTTAGACTGGAAGTCCCCTAAGCCTCCATCATCCACTATTTGGCTTAGAGACCTTGTCTTTTTTCTTAAGCTTGAAAAAATTAAGTTCACTCTCAGGGGCTCCGTAGACCGTTTCTATAAGAAATGGCAAGGCATGATAGACTATTTTATTGGCCTTCAAACACTCCCCCCGGAATGAGAGAAGAACTTAGTGCTAGGATTTTCTTAGTATTATTATGGCTAAGTCTATTCCCCCTTTTATTTTATTTTTCTTTATTTTTCTTATCCTTTGCTATGGTGTGTATATATGTAGGCATACATTTTGCTGTTGTGGTGTATTGATGTGCTTTACTTTGCTGTTGGGAATCAGAATTGAAACTACACTGACTGAACCTGTATAAGTCAGGTTTTTCAAGGTAGGGGTGGGAGGAGGGAAGGGGCATCTGCTGTCAAAAAAGAAAATCTGAAGGAAATAATTAATGTTGACTGTTCATGTTTGCCATGTTTGTCCTTCAATAAAAATCATTGGAAAAAAAAGATATGAACGGACAAGCGAATAAGTAAACACGTCCCCCGCCAGTGATGATGTAGTTGTAGCATCCTTGGGTAAGTCCCGTTCATTGTCAATACCGCCCCTTAGCGGCACAAAGTCAACGTTACAGTGTGACTAACGAACGAACGAACGGTGGTGGAGAACAACTAACGGACAATCATCTGAGGAAAGTCAAATATAGACGATGTAGCTCAGTAGCTAGCTACCAGGCTAGTTAGCTAAGGTCCTACACGTGAGTCCCCCCCCCCCCCTCACTGTTTTCCAGTCTCCAGTCTCCAGTCTCCAGCACCCCAGGCCCTCCAGGCCCTCCAGGCCCACAGCAGCAGTGAAGCAGCCAGTGAGCGTTGAGATTAGCTCCTAGTGCTGCTGTGGATTAGGAGGCTGCTCTCCTGCTGCAGGGTTAAGATGGTTAAGCTGCTCCAAGACAAACATCTCTGTAGGCTCCTACCTGCTGTGGCTCAGCTGCTCAGTCTGACTCACACTTAAAGGCACCCTCCAGTCAGCTTTCCTACCTGTATAACCGTTGGTGTTCTACGAGAACATTCTGAGATCTATCTTGTATAGTCACACGTCATCTGATTTGAACCAAAGAGCTTACATTGATCAGAACTGAAGGCTAATAGCTTGTTCCACTGCAACGTCATGGTTGCAGTGCTGTTGTCAAAAAAGCAGAACAGCTTTGTCTCTTGCCTTCAATATACTCTTTGTCTGCGGCGACAATCAAAGTGACCGGGAAACAGTAATGTTTCCCTGTAGCTCCATAAAAAAAACAAAAAAACAAAGACACAATATTGCTATATTATTAACAAACCGTTCAAGAGATATCAAACCTGGTGGGCTTAATCGAAAGAGCGTGACTCGAACTGGTTAAGTTATATCGAATTCAAACCAGTGGCGGTTTGAGCTAGCTAACGAACGTAGGTAACAGCTATCTAACGCCAGAGACGAAAGCTAGCTATTTACTGTACTGTATTTAATGTATATCAATCATGACATGACATATATCACTATAGCATTCCATTGAGTCATACATCCTCCCCCCTTTTTAGCAAAATCATATTTTTCTTAGAAATGACTGGCCAACAAACAGTGTGGCTCATCAAATCAACAGGCCAGGTATCTTAAAAAATACTAAATACACTGGAGGGGCGGGGCTTTAACGGAACAGTTCACTCCACAATGAAGATTCTGAGTCTGGGGAGAAATTAAAGCTCGCTAACTTAGACAGCATGATTTACAGTGTTGAACGCTTTCCTAAGATCTACAAACAACAGCACCAACAACACAACACCTCCCAGAGCACCAACAACACCTCCCCCCCCTTATCCAATCATGATGTGACCTTTTCTATAAAGAAGCAATTAGAGAGCGTTTGGCTCTAAATCCAGACTGCAGTGGCTGCAGGGAAAAGGGTCTATTGTTCAGATGGAAAGTCGATTGCTCTCATGATGGAGACTTGAGGACTGAATGAGCCAATTAAGTAACGAGGGATGATTAGGTGGCCATGATTGAAGGAAGGCCTGTGTGGGATTTTAGCCAGGGCACCGGGGTTACACCCCCCAGGGCACCGGGGTTACACCCCCCAGGGCAGCGGGGTTACACCCCCCAGGGCACCGGGGTTACACCTCTACTCTTGCGAAGAGTGCCGATGGGATCTTTAATGAGCACAGAGAGTCAGGACCTCTTTAGAGTTCCAAAAACAAAAACAGGCAATCAATCACACTAATCAGTCAGCTGTGAGTTCAGATTTGTCACTAAATGATGGTGTCAATCTAATATAGGTTTGCTTGGAACTCTGGAGATCTGGTCCCCACTAGTCTCGGCTCCCAGACGTTTGGTGAGCTGCGCCACCAAACGTCTGGGAATTTCACTGTCAGAAACTGTCTCTTCGAGCCCGGCGAGAACCGCC
Source organism: Poromitra crassiceps (assembly GCF_964638095.1). NCBI lineage: Eukaryota > Metazoa > Chordata > Actinopteri > Beryciformes > Melamphaidae > Poromitra > Poromitra crassiceps. Next base: position 19,658,691 of record NC_139645.1, read on the forward strand.
GGCAGCAGACACGCCTACATTTATTATTAGAATTTTATTTGGTAGTGGCAATGCCATTTATCGCCATTTATCATAGTCCTAACACAGAGCATGAAGCTGATATGCTCCAAACAAAATTTATAGCTGTGGTTTATTTTACAATAATTTTTCCTACGTGCTGTGAAGTCAGGAGGAGTCAGCAGGCTCTGTAACGTTAGCCTCGGGAGTCGGGTTTATCGCTGGGGGAAAGACCTCTAGCCGCCGGGGCCGGATGAAACACGTCCTATTAACAGGTTATGTTTGTTTCTAAGTGATTAATATGTTTCTCCGCAAATGCGACGATGTTTTGCGAGACACCGGTTCTGCATGAGAACTGCCCCCAGAAAGCAGGCCCGCCCACAGCACTCATGATTGGTTCTCTGATGCAAGGCTTCCAACAGCGCCACCTAACGTTATGCAAAGATTTAAATAGTAATATTCTCAGTCTTACAGGAGTGAAACGGATTAAGACTGAGGGCTGAGTCTAGGTCCCCACTGACTTCAGTTGTTTAGGAGAAGGCTGGACTAACTTCACCTGTATTTCTCCACTGGCATGAGGGGGAGGAGCTAACTTCACCTGTATTTCTCCACTGGCATGAGGGGGAGGAGCTAACTTCACCTGTGTTTGCACTGGCATGAGGGGGAGGAGCTAACTTCACCTGTATTTCTCCACTGGCATGAGGGGGAGGAGCTAACTTCACCTGTATTTCTCCACTGGCATGAGGGGGAGGAGCTAACATCACCTGTGTTTCCACTGGCATGAGGGGGAGGAGCTAACATCACCTGTGTTTCCACTGGCATGAGGGGGAGGAGCTAACTTTACCTGTGTTTCTCCACTGGCATGAGGGGGAGGAGCTAACTTCACTTCAGGGAGAGGCGATGATGAGACAATTTACATTTTTGGGTGAGCTGCTCCTTTAAAGCAATTTATTTAGTGGATTTTAAGTGTTTCTTTTATTATTGAGTGAACACCATGTGAAACAAGCTGTATCTGACACACACACACACACACACACACACACACACACACACACACACACACACACACACACACACTAACTGGGTTTCCATCCAAATGTATCGCATAATTCAAGCGAATTTTGTGAAAATCCGCAAAATAAAATGCGAATTTATGCATGTTTCCATTCAGTTTTGTTTAGCGAGTTTTGGGAGTCGGCAGGTTGAGCAGTCGGTGGCGCTTCTCGTCAGGAGGAGGCGTAACGTGCCTGTGTGCCTGTAAGAGATCTCTATCAGCGGAGACCTGCTTTGATTGAGTCATCACCGTCATCGTCATCGTCGTAAAGTCGCCTTCAAAGCATGATGTTAGATTATAACGAACTAGTTGTGTGGCTTAGCCTTCCCAAATGTTGAGGGTAATTTTTTAGAATTTAATACATAGAATTGGGAACGTTACATTCAATTTCATTCAGACTGCCTGGCGCTAATCGCCACCATTTTCCCCCGGAGTAGCATAAAGCGGAAGTGAAGTCACATCTGGTAGTCATCGTTAATTCGCAAAATCTGTTTCCATTGCAAAAGTTCGCATCTTCCTACTGTCGATACGCTGATAAATCCACCCCCTCCAAGCGTAAAAACATTTATGCGATATTTCGACCTTTATTCGAATTTCTGGTGTTTCCATTCAAGTTTATATTCGCATTTTGGGTAAATGCGAATATCCAGAGGTGGATGGAAACCCAGTGACAGTCACACAGAGAGAGAGCCACAGAGAGAGAGAGGGACACACACACACACACACACACACACACACACACACACACACACACACACACACACACACAGCCACACAGAGAGAGAGAGACACACAGAGAGCCACAGAGAGAGAGAGGGACACACACACAC
>NC_139645.1:19665571-19670571 GCF_964638095.1 Poromitra crassiceps
CGTACAGGCAGAAGCCGGTGCAGAAGGCGTTCCACAGCGTGCCCAGCACGGCGTACAGCAGGATGGCTCCCAGGTTGTCGAAGAAGAGGCGCGCGGGCATGAAGTAGCCCGCGTCGCCCACGATGGTGGGCAGCAGGAACAGGAAGAAGAGGGCGGGCTCTAGCTGGTACAGCTGCTTCTTATTGGCTACCAGCACCACCCCGCCCAGCACCAGGCCCAGCAGGATCAGCATGCAGCTCTCTGGCACCACGGTGGTGAAGCGCTGGGAGAAGTGGAACACTGCAGCCAGGAGACAGGAGGCAGGAGAGAGGAGGCAAGAGGCAGGAGACAGGAGGCAGAAGACAGGAGGCAGGAGACAGGAGACAGGAGGCAGGAGGGAGGAGGCAGGAGACAGGAGACAGGAGACAGGAGACAGGAGACAGGAGACAGGAGGCAGGAGGCAGGAGGGAGGAGACAGGAGACAGGAGACAGGAGGCAGGAGGCAGGAGACAGGAGACAGGAGACAGGAGGCAGGAGGGAGGAGACAGGAGGCAGGAGGCAGGAGACAGGAGGCAGGAGGGAGGAGGCAGGAGACAGGAGACAGGAGGCAGGAGACAGGAGGCAGGAGACAGGAGAGAGGAGACAGGAGACAGGAGACAGGAGGCAGGAGGCAGGAGACAGGAGACAGGAGACAGGAGGCAGGAGGGAGGAGACAGGAGGCAGGAGACAGGAGACAGGAGACAGGAGGGAGGAGACAGGAGGCAGGAGACAGGAGACAGGAGACAGGAGGCAGGAGACAGGAGACAGGAGGCAGGAGACAGGAGACAGGAGGCAGGAGGGAGGAGACAGGAGGCAGGAGACAGGAGACAGGAGGCAGGAGACAGGACAGACAAGAGAGTGTGATTAGATTTTTTTTTTAACGTTTGACAAAATGGCGGCTCTAGAAAGATAGCCTGATTACTTCCTTACTAGACTAGAGTGAATAATTTGTGCGAGTAAACTGGCGCACGTAAAGCGTTCCTTTGGCCTTGGTGTGAACATACAGTAAAGTGCCATATTAACAGAACTAGAGGCAAAAAAGAGACATTGGAACCGGAAATAAACACACGATTAACACAAAGATTTGCGCGGTCAAATACCGCACGAGTAAAGCAAGGCGAAGATTCACCTCACGCCCGGACTGAACAAGCAGTGTGTGTGTGTGTGTGTGTGTGTGTGTGAGAGTGAGTGTGTGTGTGAGAGAGAGAGAGAGAGAGAGAGAGAGAGAGAGAGAGAGAGAGAGAGTGTGTGTGTGTGTGTGTGTGTGTGTGTGTGTGTGTGTGTGTGTGTGTGTGTGTGTGTGCGAATGACCCTGAACACATCGTCTGGAAGAGATCAATCAGGGCCTGCTGTGAGTCATCACAAGACACACAACAACACGTGCTCACACACACACACTCACACACACGCACACACACACTCTCACACACACACACTCACACTCACACACACGAGGGACAAACATCACGACAGCTCCATCAATCAACATCAAAGAATGGACCCACCTACACACACACACACACACACAAATGGGCACGCACGCTCTTCATCATCGTGTTCGGAGAGTCACTGGTCAACGACGCCGTCACCGTGGTACACACACACACACACACACACACACACACACACACACACACACACACACACACACACACACACACACACAGCCTCAGCAGCAGTGTGTTGAGGCCCAGACAAAACGAAGGCCGACTCTTGTGTCGCCTCATGTCTCCAAAAGGTGTCACTTGAAAACACCTCGAAGACTAACAGCCAACGGCTAACGAGCACGTACGTCCTGCACCAGCTGACCAGCAGCCAATCAGAGTGAGTTCTCTCACCGACGGCCTGTCCAAACCTGAACCATGTTTTAGTTCCTAACCTAAACTCCATGTTTTAGTTCCTAACCTAAACTCCATGTTTTAGTTCCTACCCTGAACTGTTTTTGTCACAGAATCCAGTCCATGTTTTAGAGGGAGGAAGGTCATCTCCACAGCAGGTAAACCTGCCTTCCAGCTGCTCGCTATTCTGGTCCACAAACAAACATGGCCGACGTGTTTCAGCATCAAGTCTTCAGGGCTCCACAAATAACTCCTGCTCTCCTTCTATACCTCCTCCTTACCTCCACCTCCTGAAACATGTGTTACCAAGGAACAGAGAGAGAGAGAGAGAGAGGGAGAGAGAGAGAGAGAGAGAGAGAGGGAGGGAGAGAGAGAGAGAGAGAGAGAGAGAGAGAGGGAGGGAGGGAGAGAGAGAGAGAGAGAGAGAGAGAGAGAGGGAGAGAGGGAGAGAGAGAGAGAGAGAGAAGGAGAGAGAGAGAGAGAGATGGAGAGAGAGAGAGAGAGAGAGAGAGAGGGAGAGAGAGAGAGAGAGAGGGGGAGAGAGAGAGAGAGAGAGAGAGAGAGAGGGAGGGAGAGAGAGAGAGAGAGAGAGGGAGAGAGAGAGAAGGAGAGAGAGAGAGTCCAGCTGGCCTCTGCAAGTTTTAGAGTTACAGATTAATGAGAAGTGAAGAGTCTCCACACCTGCTGTTCTCACACACACACACATACACACACACACACACACACACACACACACACACACACACACACACACACACACACACACACAGACACACACACACACACACACACACACACACACACACACACACACACACACACACACACACGACCTGGGAGCCATGGGTCCAGAGTAGACAGGTTGACATCAATACAAAGGAGAATGAAATGTGTGGCGACGAGCTGGTCTAATCTAATGTGCATGAATCATCTGTGCTGTTTGTGTTCAGGGTGAGACGTGCAGGAGAGACCTACAGACAGATCCTGTAGGGTGAGACGTGCAGGAGAGACCTACAGACAGATCCTGTAGGGTGAGACGTGCAGGAGAGACCTACAGATAGATCCTGTAGGGTGAGACGTGCAGGAGAGACCTACACACAGATCCTGTAGGGTGAGACGTGCAGGAGAGACCTACACACAGATCCTGTAGGGTGAGACGTGCAGGAGAGACCTACACACAGATCCTATAGGGTGAGACGTGCAGGAGAGACCTACAGACAGATCCTGTAGGGTGAGACGTGCAGGAGAGACCTACAGACAGATCCTGTAGGGTGAGACGTGCAGGAGAGACCTACAGACAGATCATGTAGGGTGAGACGTGCAGGAGAGACCTACACACAGATCCTGTAGGGTGAGACGTGCAGGAGAGACCTACAGACAGATCCTGTAGGGTGAGACGTGCAGGAGAGACCTACAGACAGATCCTGTAGGGTGAGACGTGCAGGAGAGACCTACAGACAGATCCTGTAGGGTGAGACGTGTAGGAGAGACCTACAGACAGATCCTGTAGGGTGAGACGTGCAGGAGAGACCTACAGACAGATCCTGTAGGGTGAGACGTGCAGGAGAGACCTACACACAGATCCTGTAGGGTAAGACGTGCAGGAGAGACCTACAGACAGATCCTGTAGGGTGAGACGTGCAGGAGAGACCTACAGACAGATCCTGTAGGGTGAGACGTGCAGGAGAGACCTACACACAGATCCTGTAGGGTGAGACGTGCAGGAGAGACCTACAGACAGATCCTGTAGGGTGAGACGTGCAGGAGAGACCTACACACAGATCCTGTAGGGTGAGACATGCAGGAGAGACCTACAGACAGATCATGTAGGGTGAGACGTGCAGGAGAGACCTACAGATAGATCCTGTAGGGTGAGACGTGCAGGAGAGACCTACAGATAGATCCTGTAGGGTGAGACGTGCAGGAGAGACCTACAGACAGATCCTGTAGGGTGAGACGTGCAGGAGAGACCTACAGACAGATCCTGTAGGGTGAGACATGCAGGAGAGACCTACAGACAGATCATGTAGGGTGAGACATGCAGGAGAGACCTACAGACAGATCCTGTAGGGTGAGACATGCAGGAGAGACCTACAGATAGATCCTGTAGGGTGAGACGTGCAGGAGAGACCTACAGATAGATCCTGTAGGGTGAGACGTGCAGGAGAGACCTACAGACAGATCCTGTAGGGTGAGACATGCAGGAGAGACCTACAGACAGATCCTGTAGGGTGAGACGTGCAGGAGAGACCTACAGACAGATCCTGTAGGGTGAGACATGCAGGAGAGACCTACACACAGATCCTGTAGGGTGAGACGAGCAGCAGGAGAGACCTACAGACAGATCCTGTAGGATGAGACGGGCAGCAGGAGAGACCTACAGACAGATCCTGTAGGGTGAGACGTGCAGGAGAGACCTACAGACAGATCCTGTAGGGTGAGACGTGCAGGAGAGACCTACACACAGATCCTATAGGGTGAGACGTGCAGGAGAGACCTACAGACAGATCCTGTAGGGTGAGACGTGCAGGAGAGACCTACAGACAGATCCTGTAGGGTGAGACGTGCAGGAGAGACCTACAGACAGATCATGTAGGGTGAGACGTGCAGGAGAGACCTACACACAGATCCTGTAGGGTGAGACGTGCAGGAGAGACCTACACACAGATCCTGTAGGGTGAGACGTGCAGGAGAGACCTACAGACAGATCCTGTAGGGTGAGACGTGCAGGAGAGACCTACAGACAGATCCTGTAGGGTGAGACGTGTAGGAGAGACCTACAGACAGATCCTGTAGGGTGAGACGTGCAGGAGAGACCTACAGACAGATCCTGTAGGGTGAGACGTGCAGGAGAGACCTACACACAGATCCTGTAGGGTAAGACGTGCAGGAGAGACCTACAGACAGATCCTGTAGGGTGAGACGTGCAGGAGAGACCTACAGACAGATCCTGTAGGGTGAGACGTGCAGGAGAGACCTACACACAGATCCTGTAGGGTGAGACGTGCAGGAGAGACCTACAGACAGATCCTGTAGGGTGAGACGTGCAGGAGAGACCTACACACAGATCCTGTAGGGTGAGACGTGCAGGAGAGACCTACACACAGATCCTGTAGGGTGAGACGTGCAGGAGAGACCTACAGA
>NC_139645.1:19675571-19763071 GCF_964638095.1 Poromitra crassiceps
GCACGTAGCTCCACTCCCACTGGACCACCCGGTACCCCCCGCCGTGATGACCCTGTCCCCCCGCCGCCGCCTCCTCTCCGTGCCCGGCCGGCTGCTCCGCGGCGGACCGGGCCGAGGGCACCCCGGGGCCGGGCGGCGGGAGCAGGGAGACCGGGGCGGAGGGAGAGACAGCGAGCCCGGGCGGCTCTGTGCCGGCGCCGGCGCCGGCGGCCCCCGGCGGCAGCAGCAGGAGCAGCGTGACGGTGAGCTGTGACAGCATCTTCCTCCTCCTCCAGCCAGACTGTCTGTCCGTCTCCTCTCCTCAGGCTGCTGCTGGCAGCATCCCTCTGCCTTTATACTCACACACACGACACGACACGAGCACGGGCTGCTCACACTCACAACACCGGTTTACAACATCAACACACACCGCTCAGAGAGAGAGAGAGAGAGAGAGAGAGAGAGAGAGAGAGAGAGAGAGAGAGAGAGAGAGAGAGGAGGGAGGAGGGAGGGGAGCCGTGCGACATGTGACCTGCCCAGGGGCGGACTTACTGATTTTTTTGGGGGGGGCTAGGTAAAGGCAAGCATGGGCTCTTCAATCATGTAAGATCTCATCTAACCTCTCTGTTTACAAGGGATTTTGTCACTCGGCCTGTTTCCGCCCTAGACAGGAAACAAGCAGCGGAAACGGAATGAGAAAATCAAACAACAAAACAAAAGATGGACGTACCGAACGGAGTTTTTGAACAAGTTCTTGTAGAAACATCGCAGATTCACAATGTCACATATTTTCAGCCAATACAGAAGCTTTTTTAACCTCGCCGCGTCAAACTAACGGCAACAAAGATGTTTTTTCTTTTGCCGCACTTGTTTCCTGTTTCCTTGGTTCACGCCCCCAATGCCAAAAGTGGTGTAAATCGTGCCCAGACTCAGGAAGGAAGTGGGTGTGCAGCAGCAGTGTGGTGGTGGTGTGATCATATGACTATGCAGCAAGGGAATAGCTCGCACAGCTCCAGGTTGCAGGGAGATCACAGAAACAGAGGTACACATAACCAAAGATGTGGGGGGGGGGGGGGTGAATCATCTAGATAGTAATAGAAGATCTATGGCTAAACTGTGTGAACACACAGGAAGTTCATGTTCCTAAAGAGCTAAACTGTGTGAACACACAGGACGTTCATGTTCCTTAAGATCTGTTATGTTATTGATGTCGGCAGCAGATGTAGCATGGTAGCAGAGGATGTACTAGGTGAAAACCAGTCATATAAATAGTAACCGTTTTTTTTTTAGCTGTGACCTAGCCTGGGTAACCCCAGCCTCCCTATACGCTACTGTTTCCCAAACTATGGGTCGGGACCCAAATTGGGTCGCCGACACGTGGGGGGTGGGTCGCCAACTGGTCGTCATGGCAACTCATTACCGTATGTTTTTTTTGCAAGTTTGGGTCCCAGGGAGACACGAAATGTATCTTTTGGGTCCCAAGATGAAAACGTTTGGGAACTCCTACAGACAGAGTCATGTGACGTCACGTCGAAGGCTGGTTCACCCAGGCTAAAAGTCACTCTGTTGGTCGGTCCACAAAAAGTTCACCACGCTTTAGCGGGTAGTTTTCGAAAAGTTTCACAATGGAGTGGATGATGTCACACTCTGACATCACATATCTGGTCGCTGCTATTGAGAATTTGCGCTTGTTTTGACCTCTTCAGGTTTATTTGAGGATGTACAGTATATGTTGGTCTTGAATTTGAGTTGAATGTTAAAAAGGTCTTCAGGGTCCAGTGTGTTGAATTTAGTGGCATCTAGCTGAACGGACTTGGCAGAAATGGAATATAAATGAGCTCTTTATATCTACATAGGCTACAGCAACCCAAATTGCATCAGATGCCATCAGTTTCTGGGTACTCTAGGCCACACGTTTTGGACTTGCCCAAAATTGTACACATTTTTAATACATTCTCATATATATGTCAAAAACAGATTGACCCAGATCCAATCACTGCAATATTTGGGGTTGCCCCTAGCAACAGTGGGATATCCAGACATCAATCAGATCTAAAGGCCTTTTCAACATTACTAGCTCGCCGGCTTATTCTTTTTAGCTGGAAATCGCCCACACCTCCATCACACTCACGCTGGATTCGGGAGGTAATGTCATTTCTTAAGCTAGAAAAAGTCAGATGCACAGTCCAGGGCTCTTTGGAAAAGTTTGAAATGACTTGGCACCCCTTCTTAGATTATTATCATAAGGAATTTGACGCATGAACTTTAGATTAGTAGCCCCCAACATCTCTACCCTACCCTCTTCCCACCCCCCTCTTGTTCTTTCCTTGTCTCTATTATTTTTACACTTGGTTGTCATTACATCACAATTATTCAGGAGATTGTATACATGTATGACATCATGCAACCATGCACCAGCATCAGCTGTTATTTTGGGTTATTTCTCCCGGCTTGTTAGTGAAGACAACAAATAGAATACACGAACGAAAATATGAGTGATTTTGATAGCGAGGACGATATGCCATTCACCTTGGTGACAAGAGGATACAATTATGAACCAGAGAGAGTAATATACAGAAGAGGAACTTTTGCAGAGTGAACAGGCAGAAAGAGAGATATGAGGAACTGCCATAATATGCTGGCTAAATGCATACACACATGGGTGTCCTGCAGACCTTTTTCGGGGAAAACGTCCCAGACCAGAGAGGCCGGGTGACTTGTTGTCTCTAAAGTAAGTCAGTGTTTTGTCTCTCTTCTAAGCCTTCCTGTTTTGTAAACCGTGGCTCTGTGCTCTGTGCTGGCTTTTAGCGGAGGAATACAGTAGTTGTACGGGTGGGAGGAAATAGTGCCGAATGAGAGGGCTGTTTGACGGTAAAGTAAAGCGCTGAAAATTGTCAAAATAGAGCTTGCATGTACACCGATATTGATTTGTTTAGGTGGGCATTGTTTTAGGTGGCTAAATTGCGTTTTAGTTATTGGCCCCGTGTAGTAGAGAGACAGAGGCTGCTGCTGCAGAGTGCTGGGTCTCGATAAACGGTGCGCTCAGCGTCTAGAACACTGTACCTATTTCAGTTAGTGTATGTAACTAGCTGATAGGACCCCACTTCAAACAAACTGAACTATCCCTTTAAGGTGAATATGCCACTAAAAAGTACACACTGGTCCTTTAAGAGGTTTTCAAAAGCAAAAGCCTGAAGTCAGTTTGCTTATGGTTTATACTTTTGTGTTCGCCTCAGAAGTAAAAAAAACAGGCACGATTGGCTGTGTCTGCGGGCGGGAAGCCGAATTAAGGGTATGTGTCCTGGTCGCTGCACTAGCGCCTCCTCTGGTTGGACGGGGCGGAAGGGAACTGGTGTGAATAGCGTGATCCTCCCACGCACTACGTCCTGCCGGTGAAGCTCCCCGCTGTCAGGTGAAAAGAAGCGGCTGGCAACTGCACATGTGTCAGAGGGAGCATGGTGCTAGTCTACGGCTCTCCACAGATCAGCGCAGAGGGTGGAGTAGCGACCGGGGCAGCAGGGGGGAATTGGCCATGTACAATTGGGGGGGGGGGGGGGGGGATTGTCTTCATTCCTATTTGGAATATCAAACAGTGAACTCTCAGTGATTAGCATTTACATCAGCACTCTTCAACATGCTAAAACGCTAAATAAATAAATCCGTCATTATTTATAAACTTTATTAATAACTCCTGGAACACGCTCAGTCTTTCATTTAAAAACCTTTCTATAAAATGATTTGCTCTCAGGTTAAAAGTGTTTCAGGATCTGTCGGCTGACAGCGGCACATTCACAAACCTACAACAGAGGGAGAGTGAGCCAAACTTAACTTAAACCAAACGACTCCCCGTGCAAAAAGGCACAACTGTACATGATAAGCAGAACTCATATCTCACAGCAGAAGCACGTGCTCAGAACAGTATATAGTGTTAGAATAAACTGTGTGTTTTTTTTTTACAGAAATACAAACAAGAACTTTAAAACAGTCAGCAGAGCTGTTCATCTTTGGTGTGGTGAAATTACCAGTGGCATTTAATATACACACCCACCCCGTGCACGCACCAGAGTGACAGAAACGCAACAAGTGGATGTGTTGTGTTTTGCGTGAATTGAATAATCTTGTGTGTGTTCTGAAACGCTCTCACACTCACTCACTCACTCACTCACTCACTCACTCATTCACTCACTCACTCACTCATTCACTCACTCACTCACTCATTCACTCACTCACTCACTCATCAAATTCAAGGACGTTTCAATGTCAGTCAATTTTGGTGAAATTTGACGGACGACACAGGTTCCTGCTGCTGCGTCTGGCTGCAATACCAAGTACTTTCTCTAGGCGTCCATTAACTTTAAAAAAGGACTGCATTTTTCTAAAATCCACAAGTCTTTCGTGGAATTTTCTTTTGAATATGAGCGATTTGTTTTCTGCAGTTTTCAGTGCTTAAAAGGTCAAAATCCAAAGAGTCCTGGGTGGAGGTTGGAGATTCTCCTCAGATCCTCGTCCTCAATCAATAGATCCATCAACAGTCACTTCCCACGCTGCTCCCAGGTCAGTCTGTGGTGGCCAGCAGTCTGTAGACAGTGTTTGTGTGTGTTACTGTGTGTGTGTGTGTGTGTGTGTGTGTGTGTGTGTGTGTGTGTGTGTGTGTGTGTGTGTGTGTGTGTGTGTGTGTGTGTGTGTCTGTCTGTCTCAGATGTTGTCTCCGGTCTTGTTGTTGAGACCCAAAGCCTGGACCACATCCAGACTGAGGCCGCTCTTCAGAGTCCTGCGCACTGTAAGACACACACACGGACGCACGCGCGCACACACACACACACACACACACACACACACACACACACACGCGCACACACACACACACACACACACGCACACACGCACACACACACGCCATTAGATTCAATTCAACTTTGAACTAAACTCCATTTCATCTGAAAACATCATGAAGAACATGATTCTGATCCTGAGACAGAGGGGAGTAGAAGGTGAATCACGTGGTCGTGGATTCCTCCTCCTAACAACGGCCGACTCAAAACAATAAAACCCTTCTCATGTCTTTTGAACAGTTAACTGGGTCACGGTTCGTACGCAGGTCTGGAAAAGTATTCAAAAATAATTGGATCATTTCCAGGTCTTGAATAGTTTGGGAATGGGGGGGGGGGGGGGGGGGGGGGGGGGGGTCTGGAAAATGTTGTGGTTCAGGTCCGACACACACATCATTCTAGATTCGATCTTGTTGTAGACTCACTTCGAGTCCAGTTTGTGTTGATGTGAAGAATAATGTTCAGATAGAGGGATGCTCTTATGAGCCAGCCACTGTCAGCATGCATTATATCAAATAGCTGCACCAACATCACATCTAGGCTCTGACCCACATCATCTAGGCTCTGACCCACATCACATCTAGGTTCTGCCTGGAACAATATGGAACCCTGCCAATCATCTCAACATCTTCTGATATTTATGGCTGTGAAGAACAAGCTTCATCTCTACAGTGATATGACCTAGTTAGCAGGGGGGGAGATGTCTATCTGCATAAATCATATTGACCACCACACAACATCTTACAAACAAATCAAGGTTTGGAAATATGTGTAAGAACCCTGGGACATACTCAGTTCCAACAAGTACAGTAGGTCAAAGCGACCTGAGTCCACTAGCTGAGGTACTGAGTGACGTCACAGGGTGAGTGGGGGCAGAGCGTGGTCCAGACAGACAGTGTGTGTGTGTGTGTGTGTGTGTGTGTGTGTGTGTGTGTGTGTGGTGGGGGGGGGCTTTAGTAAGGAAGTGGAAACAGAGATATGAACTGGAGAGAGATAGCAGCTGTTTTGGACACATGCTGCTGTTATGGCTCAACACAGAAAAACAGAACGGGCCTGAACGGCCTTGCCACACTCCACGGGCCAGCTCAGAACCAGACCCAGACCACACACTCCACTGGCCAGAACCAGGACCAGAACCAGACCACACTCCTCCGGCCAGCCCAGGACCAGAACCAGACCACACACTCCATGGGCCAGCCCAGAACCAGACCCAGACCACACACTCCACGGGCCAGCCCAGAACCAGACCCAGACCACACACTCCACGGGCCAGCCCAGGACCAGAACCAGACCACACTCCACGGGCCAGCCCAGCACCAGAACCAGACCACACTCCACGGGCCAGCCCAGCACCAGAACCAGACCACACTCCACGGGCCAGCCCAGCACCAGAACCAGACCACACTCCACGGGCCAGCCCAGGACCAGAACCAGACCAAATTCCAATCATGGAAGTTGGAAACCCTCATTGGTGTTTTGCTTGCACCTGTGTTTACCCTGCCTTCTCCACACAAAATGGCCCCCGTGAAAAGGGTCTATTTAAACGGGATTAAAAAAAAAAGAACGTCTCTCGCCCTTCACCACCATTCATATTTTTTTCGCAGCTGGTTTGGTAGCTGAAGCAGGAAGTAGGCGGTCACTTTGTCTCTCTGTTGAAGTGAATGGGGCAGACAGGGTAAGTCCAGCTATACCTGTGTCATATCTGTGTCATTTACCTTTGATGGAAAAATGCTTCAACCAGATTACAACTTCATAACCCTAACAATTTAGCAAAATCATATTTAAGACATTCTATATAAATGCTAGGGCTGTGGCGATTCACTTATCTCCCGATTCGATACTATCACGATTCTTGGGTGCCGATTCGATTTATATTGCGATTCTTAAGTATTGCGATTCTACGATTATTGCGATTCGATATTACGATTTATTGCGATTTTTGTTTATTTTTTTCTTTTATTTTTTCAGTTTGTTTGCTTTTTTACACTAGATTAGAACATGGGAAAAGTTGAATCATACACTAGAGACTGTATATTATATATCATGAGTAGGGCTGGGCGATATAGTTAAAAACAGGGGCGGACTGGGATCATAATTCAGGCCGGGCATTAGATACCAAGCAGGCCAGGCCGATATGGGCCAACGCGCGTGAAATTTGGGCCGTTTGAAGCCAGATTTGGGCCGTTTGAAGTCCAATTTTACAATGAGATGCACCCACTTTAACCCTGAAGTGTAATTATTACTTCAGACTAACTAATAAAGTAATAAAACCACTAGTAAACCAGTAGGCGGCGCCTGGCCTGCTGTTCAGTGAGTGGCCTGACTGCAAGCACCCAAAAAAAAAAAAATTTTTTTTTTTTTTTTTTTTAATTTGCGATTATCGATTCTGGAATAAAAGATCGATCCAAAAAATCGTGACATTAAAAATCGCGATACTTAGGTGAATCGATTTTTTCCCCCACCCCTAATAAATGCTGTCGAATTTCAGACATTTTCAGGCCTATAATTCAGATTATTTTACAGTAGGCAGATAGGAAACGTGGGGAGAGAGAGGGGATGACATGCGGCAAAGGACCACAGGTGGGATTCAAACCCGGGTCAGCCGTGCGAAGGATTAAGCCTTTGTGGTACGTGCACTACCAGGTGAGCCACCGGGGCGCCCCGGATTTTAGATTTTTTTAAGGACCCGCGGAAACCCTACATGAGGACGAACCGCAAACAGCCAATGGCATTAGCCCGTGTACTCACATGACTTCCTGTTGAGGCGGGAGCGTTTGCGTGTCTTGGGGCTGGAGGCGCGGTCTGAGGGGTTGTGGGTGACCGACTTGACCAGCCGGTCCATGATCTCGTCCGTGGCGTCGTCCTGGGAGGCGGCGCCGTCTTCTTTAGCGATGGACAGCTGTGACGGACTCACTCTGCCCAGACCTGCACACAGACCAGAACCAGGTCCACTACTGACACACAACAGTCTGTAACACACTCACATACATACAGTCCTACAGTACTGCACAACTATACTATTACTAAAAGCACTTTCACTGCCATCAAACGTAGTTAAAGATATAGAGTACTGCAGGGATGAGGTATTTTTGTAGGCTTACCCAGAAGTCCCTGCACTTCCTGGTTCTTACGTGAAAAAAGTCAATGGGATTTTCGGTTAAATGCATTTGTGAAGATGATCTTGCTGACTGATCACAAACTTCTGTTAAGCACACAAGTTTAATTACATAGAGTGACACTAACCAGCACTGTGGATATGGATAAAGCTGTGTGTTAATCTGTGTGTCTGTCTGTCTGTCTGTCTGTTTGTTTGTGTCTGTCTGTCTGTCTGTCTGTGTCTGTCTGTGTGTCTGTCTGTCTGTGTTTGTTTGTGTCTGACTGTGTGTGTGTCTGTCTGTGTGTCTGTCTGTGTGTGTGTGTGTGTGTGTGTGTGTGTGTGTGTGTGTGTCTGTCTGTTTGTGTCTGACTGTCTATCTGTCTGTCTGCTTGCCTGTCTGTCTGTCTATCTGTGTGTGTGCCTGTCTGTCTGTCTGTCTGTGTGTGTGTGTGTGTGTGTGTGTGTGTGTGTGTGTGTGTGTGTGTTTGTGTGTGTGTGTGTGTCTGTCTCTTACTGCGCACGGCTCTGGAGCGCCTCAGGCCTCGCTGATCGGCGGCCATGTTGCTGCAGCTGGTGCTGCTGATCAGCAGGTTCTTCATGTTCTCATGCTCCTCCTCCTGACCTGGCTCCGCCTCCGCCGCCATGGAGACGGGGGAGGAGCCGTCCCGACGAGAGACCCCCGCCCCCGAAAACTTCTCCGTCTGAGAGGAGAGAGAGAGAGATCATCAGCTTTATCGTCAGACTCAAGAGTCCATTAAAAAACATACAACATTAAAAACACAAACACAAACCCTAAGATAAAAGGGAAAACCGTTGCCAGTTACTATAAAAGGCAATCATACCAATGTTTCCACATAATTATGTGGTGTCGCACATCACTGAAACTAGCATCTGACAGCATCAGGCTAATGGCATTCTGAGAATCATTCAGTCGGTAAATTAACTTGTACATCAGATTCCTCAACAGCACATCTCGCTCTGCAGAACAAGGCATTCGCACTACTCCACCTGGGTTTGTTGAGAAAAATCCACAGTCATTATAAGCACCCTTTATCATGTGGATGCTCGCCTTTTTAAACTTCACCCACAAGGGGACAGTAATAATTAATAATAATAATAAATGGATTGGATTTATATAGCGCCTTTCTAGACACTCAAAGCGCTTCGCATATCAGGGGAGGGAACTCAGCTCATCCACCACCGATGTGGAGCACCCACCTGGGTGATGCACAGCAGCCAGTTTGCACCAGAACGCTCACCACACATCAGTTTCACAGTGGAGAGTTGAGGACTGAATGTGCTAATTAACTAACGAGGGATGATTAGGTGGCCATGATTGAAGGAAGGCCTGAGTGGGAAGCCAGGGCACCAGGGTGACACCCCTACTCTTGTGAAGGGTGCGGATGGGATCTTTAATGACCTAAAAGAGTCAGGACCTCGGTTTAACGTCTCATCTGAAGGAACGGAATAGTATAAAGAGGGGTACAATAAGCCCTGAAAAGATTCAAAACTCTGCAACTCAGTCACAGCAAAACGATCTAGTTGGATAAATAGCACTACAGGTAAGAGGAAAAATATGTATTTTGGATTTTTGGGGGGAACGGTCCCTTTAAGCTAATTTATATGCAAAAATGTTAGTATGCAGGTAAGAAGACCAATTGGACAAATTCCCTCAATGTCCAGTCTAGTGCTTGAAGTGCCTTGCTCGACGGCACTGTGAGGACGGTGGTTGAGGGAGGCGGGATGGAGCGTTTACCTCGGTGATCATCTTGCCGCGGGTCTTGGTGCGCTCTCGGTGGGCGGCCCGTTTGCGTTTGTGGGTCAGGACCCGCTCCCTGGTGGTCCGGTACTCCAGAGAGAACTCACTGATGATCCGACAGAAGCTGGTCACCTTGATGTCCCGCACCGAGGATGACGGCTGACCCAGGAACAGCAGGAAGGAGTGGAACCTGGGAGAGGAAGTACGTATATGAGATGAGATGAGATGAAATGAGATGAGATGAGATGAGATGAGATCAACTTTATTGTCCCAGGAGGGACATTTGTCTTGGGCAAAAAGTGCTTGTGCCAACATAGGTGTAACAGACAGTAACACAGAACAGACACGGTCACAGTCACAGCATTGCACTAAAACACAGGAAGAGTGCCAGCTAAGGCACAAGATTGCACAGCCCTATTGCATGGTGTGTTTAAATCATCCAATCCCATTAGTAAGGGAAGAATAAAATAAGCAATAAAACCATAATACCATAAAAAATCATAAAAGTAAAAAATAAAATAAAAATCGGCAGCGGATTAGATAAAAGAATAAAAGAGTAAAAGAATAAACCAATAAAAATAGGATTAAGAGGTAAGAGAATAAGACCAAAGTAAGAGCAGTAAAAACAAAAACAAACAAACATAAGGCTTTAAATACCGCTCCTACTTGGATACCTACCTAACCTCACTGGAGTGCTACACCTGGGGGAAGAGCAGGCTGTTTGTTCAACAGTGCAATAGAGGTGGTGAGAAAGGAGAGCTTATAGCGGTTGCTCCTGTGTTTGCTAGCTCTGAATCTTCTCCCGGATGGTAGCAACTCATATTCCGAAAATAAAATGTGAGAAGGGTCAGTCAAGACTTTATGAGCCAGGCTGATCACCTTTTTCTCAAAGATGGACTGGAGCGTCAGTGATTCATTCTTTCCAATCACTTTCAAGGCTGTGTGGACTATACTGTCTGCCTGTGTGTGCATGGATAGCCTGTATATACAGAGGGTGTTCAAGTAATGCAATGCGCCGACAGCCATCTTGGAGGTCCTCAGCTCTGTGAACAGCTGACTGTCTCTGTCATCTCAACAGAACAGACTGTTAATGTCTGTTTCTGACTGGACTGATCGTCTCATCATGCTCCATCTCATGTGTTTAGAGTTTAAAATGTCAGCTTGTTACAGTAGCTAGCTAACCATAGCATATGGTCAGCTAAGCATCACTGTCTTGTTGTTAAAGGGCCCATATTTTGCTAATATAATGTATTATTATTTTATTGTTGGCCTCCAGTAGAGTAACTTATTGCATCAGTCATAGTTTAAAAAACTCATTGTTTATCTTGTACTGGCTCTCACTGCCCCCTTCAGTTCACCCTCTGTCTGAAACGCTCTGTTTTTAGGTCCTGTCCCTGAACCCCCACCCTCTGGAAAATACTCCAGGTGGGCAGCGCGAGGAGTTTTTGCGTTTGCAAACTTCTGCCCAGAGAGCTATCGCTGTAGAAGCGAGACTGTCTGTCTGTCTGTCTGTCTGTCTGTCTGTCTGACTATCTATCTATCTATCTATCTATCTATCTAGATAAGATAGATAGATAGATAGATAGATAGATAGATAGATAGATAGATAGATAGATAGATAGATAGATAGTCATGCATAACAGAAACAGACAGGCGATCTCTGCTATGGCTACTAAATTTGGTAGTTGTAAAACAATTATATCAACGAGCAACTGATTGTCAAAACGAATTTGACCATCGATGAAAAACATGACTTGGACATAAAGCAAGCTATCAATTGATTTATCAACATCCCCCTAGCTATCTACAGCTCCGCTAGGCCGGGCTGCACCCGGACATTTCCTTCAGTGGCTGGCCAAGCAGGGATTCTATTACCACGGCCTGCCATAACGTTACACCGGGAGCTTCACACTAGCTAATGTAGCTAGTTAGCTAACTTCCCAAATGCTTGTGACTATAGTGTGCCTCTCCTAGCAAAGGCTACACGGACCAAACCAAAATGAGGACTTGGAGAAGTCAGCAAGTTGGACTAACGTTACAAGTTCTGAAAATATGTGCCTTTCGTCATTCATCGGTTGTTCATGTCTATAAGGCAGCTGTGCTGCTAGGCTAAATAGCAAGTGCTAACGTTACCCAGCCGGTAAGTAACGTTAGCGCTTCCTAGCAGCACATTGGACCGATGCTGGAATGAGACACATATTTTCAGAACTTACCACTTCAGTCCTACATCCTGGCTCACTTCCATGTCGTCTCCTTGTTTTTGCGGTCTGGAATCCGTTATTCCATGAGACTACTACTGTTGTGTTAGTCCCAGACAGCCAGGCTAGAGAGAGCCTGGTGAGTGGTGACGCCGCCGCGGGTTACTGAAACACAGAACAGGGAAGAGAGGGAGGGTGGGAGCTAGCGTGCGCGCGCTGCGCGCCGGCCGGCGGCAACGCTTTGTTGCCAGGGTAACAAGTCCTTACTGACGTCACAAAAATTATGGTTCTCGCACAAAATCGCCATAAATCCATGTCATCTCGTCTACGAGAGTTCATAGGCGCGAGGGGTGGTTCATGGGGGTAACATTAAAACACTTTCACATTATTTATTTGAAGCTTAGCCCATGTTTAATATGACCATCCAAGATTGTAACAACATATATATGATACAAAATTAAGAAATGCATAATATGGCCCCTTTAACACACATCTGATTAGCAGACTAGCTAACAAAGCTAGTAGCAGCTATGGCCATAAGAAATTCCTCCCCCCCCCACATAATTTATGGAGAATTCTGCAATATTTTATTCAATTTTTATCACCAAATTCCATGATTCCATCTGTTTTGCGGAAATCATATGGCCCTAATAGCAGCTAGCATCCACATTTGCATCAGTGTGTTTTCTGGCTAGTTAGCGAGCTAACAGTGTATTATGTGTGTGCGGACCTGTTGATGACCCTCCTGTGGACGACCTTGAGGATGATGATGCGCTGCGTGCAGTCCTTCAGGAACTCGGTCAGCTTGTTCCTCAGCACAGCTTTGGTCTCGTGTTTGGCCACCACCTTCAGGTTATCCCATGATGCTTTGCAGCGTCTCTCCAGCTGGACCAGGTTCTCCGACAGCAGCTCAAAGTCCACCTGGAGGAAGAAGACCTCACCTGGTCACCTGCTGTTCTAACTCAGTTCAATCACTTCAAACAGCTGAGAGAATAGAATAGAATAGAATAGGATAGAATAGAATAGAGCAGTGGTTCTCAACGTGGGGTCCGGGGACCACCAGGGGTCCTCAAGGAGGTTCCAGGGGGTCCCTAGCAAATTGATGACTTGTTGACTTGTTAAACTTTTAATTTACAAGAAGTAAACAGAGAGAAGGTAATTACTATTTTAATCATTGTTTTTTTCCTCTACCTACAACACATAGTTATGGGATTCTGACAAAATCGTATCTGACAATACAAATATTTTCCGATTTTCCAGCTAGTAGCGTCCTCATGTAGCCAATATTATGAACGAGTTACTGATGTAAGCAATAGGCATTACAACCAATATGGCGAAAACCATCCCACAATGCAATGCGCAATCACGTGGTCTGCCGAGCTCTATAGATGCAGAGCTCAGGTGGTGGCACCTTGGCGGAGCGGCTGATAGCAGGGATCTCAGAGTAGATGTCAGAGGACTCGGGGAAGCTCTCCACCAGCAGGCTGCAGGTGTGGTGCAGCAGAGACTGACGGTGCACCGTGTCCTTCACCTCCACCACCTTCTCCAGGTAGCCCAGCTCAAAGCCCTTCGCCTGCAGACACACACACACACACACACACACACACACACACACACACACACACACACACAGAGGACATGTTTATTGCGGCAGCAGTGGGATCAGATTAAAGCAGTGTGGAAACAGGATCTGGAGCTGGATCGCTGCTTGCATCTAATCTCCGTTTGAAGACACAATAAACAGGACTGAACTTCACACCGTCTGTTCCTCCGGGTCAAAGACAACTGACAACACTGCAGTCATGTGACCTTGACCAGTGGTGTAGTCCCGGCAGAACGCGTGGGAACGGCGTTCCCATACTTCTCCAAGCAGTGTTTTGTGTGTCAACGTGTGTGTGTATGTGGAGCCAATAAAACGAGTGAATCTGGACAAAGTTGTCATTCGTCTATATTTAAGGTGGGCTGAATGATTCACATGGCATCAACTCGTGAGTCGTGGCTTGAAGGAAGAAGGAAACGTTCCACCTTAAATTTAAGGTGGGCTGAATGATTCACATGGTATCAACTCTGGCTTGAAGGAAGAGGGAAACACTCCACCGGTCCACCTTAACTAGCTAGTAGTGGCATTTTAAGCATCAAAATGTTTTTTTTCTCCCAGTACCTGACGAGATAACAAGTAAAGATGAAAAGGCAGCCAAACATCCTTTCATTTTTCGGACCAGTTGCGAAAAAGGTACGTTTACAATCATTTAGAAACAATGTTAAAAGCTGTTTTGGCACCAGGCAGGCACACGCCCCCTGGGCCAAATCAGCTACACACGGAAGCACACCGGTCCGGTTTCTCAGTTTCTGCACATGCGCAAGCGGTGTACATTTTACTATGGAGTGCACGTTACATTACCGAGATTTATTTTCAATTAACGCTAATCAAAATTTAGCGTTAATCACCAGATTGCAATTTGCAACGCCAGAATTCGCCACAAAATGGTAAGTTACTTGCTAAAAATGCCAGCCGCCGTGCCAAATGATCAATTATGCAGCCTTGTGCTTGTTTAGCTTAGCTGTTTGTGATAACTGACTCTGTCATGGGCTACTTCTGCAGTGTCTAGAGGACACAATAAATTATGTGTGTGTGTCAGTGTAGTGTGTGTGCGTGCGGGGGGACCTGTGCGTGTGCTGGGGGAGGGGGGTGTTCCGCAAATAGGTGCGTTCCCTCACTTCTCAAGATAGCACTACACCTCTGACCTTGACCCTTTTCACAAACATGGCTGGCACACTTCACTGCTAAAAAGAATCTCCATCTTAACAAGTCATGTCGTCTATTATATCATCGAGTCCTAAAATCATAATTGGATGACATGATTTCACTTTTTCTAGAAATGAGTGTGTTGAAATCAGCCAGAATAAGGCAGATCACTGCACTGCTGTCAAATAAAATCACTCTTGATTCTACAAAGTTGTTGAAACAAACTGATTTGCATTAAAAACTAGAAAGAAATCCGTGAAATCAGCAAATCAATGGCAGATTTCTTCACATAATTTAAGAAAATTTGGACTTCAGAGTCAGGATTAGACTGAACGGCTTAAGATGGAGACTTTTGTTTTTGCAGTGTTGCTCTTCAGCAGGTTATAGACTGATTCTCTCTCCAGCCAACTTATTGTCTCTGACTTTTCTATCAAACTGATTGAGTGTCACTGACAGCCAGGAAATTAGCATTAGCCCTGGCTAGCCAGTTGGCATGTTGTCAGTGTGGCCTCATGCTGAAGATAATCACAGATGATGATATGACAGTACAACAGCATGACCTCCAGTGTGATATTGCTTAATTATGGCATAGTGAAAATACCACTAATTAAACCTAGGGAGGCACTACAATGTTTGTTTAATTGTCTGTACATCACACACAATATCTTGGACATCAATGGCTCCTCCTGTTCTCTGATGCAGACAATCAAGAAACATGATTTTGCCGCCCCATCCCAAGAAAAACTATGGTTCTGAGTTAGAACCATGAGACATGGCTCAACAAGTTTCATAGTATTCTACTCAGTATTCTGCTCTGCAAGCACCTTACAGTCACGGCCTGTAGCCGGTAAAACCCAAAAGAAGAAAAAGACAAAACCAGCGTAACGTGGTTCTTCTCACGTTGGAGCTGTTGAGGAAGTTTCCGATGGCGAGCAGCGTGGCCAGGATCCTCTTGAACGTCTGGTTCTTGGCGAGCTGCTCCATGCCCAGTTTCAAGTCAAACAGAGGCTCCGCGATCTCCTGCAGGGAGAGAGAGAGAGAGAGAGAGAGAGAGACAGAGAGAGAGAGAGAGACAGAGAGAGAGAGACAGAGAGAGACAGACAGAGAGAGAGACAGAGACAGAGACACAGAGAGAGAGAGAGACAGAGAGAGACAGCAGAGGATGACCAAGGTGGATTCATGATGATGTAATAAAATCATGTGATGTGATTGGCTGTGCCTCTCTTGTTCATTTGTTCATAGTGACATCATCTTGCTGCGCGCTAGGCTACACAAAGGCATTTTCAAAAATTGATTTTGTTTCTGTTACTAAACAGTATTTAGCAGTATGTACCTTCTCCAGAGCTTCATACTTAATACTAGTACCTGTGTAAGTGTTAGTCCACAGTGTTTAGCAGTATTGTACCTTCTCCAGAGCTTCATAGTTGAGTTTGAAGGCCCAGAGCTGCAGCCGTGCGGTCAGGCCGCTGATGGAGGCTAGGCTGAGCAGGAACTGCTCGGCTGTGCCCAGAGGAACGTCAGGGCTGGCCAGCTGAGCCTCCTGGATCTTCTGCTTCTCCTCCTCTGTGGGAGTCATGGTCAGGATCTTCTACACAGCACACAGCACAGCACACATGGGGGTCAGCTTAGTCTGCTTCAGTCTATCTAGCCTGGTTTAGTCTATCTTAGGGTCTTAGGGCATTTTCCACACACAGGATTAATTTGCTCTGGTTCGTTGCCCCTTGGCTCAGTTTGTTTTCACACGGAGAGAAACCCAAGTGAACCAAAATGCATCACTACACAAACCATGTGAGAACGTTCACTCTGCTTATTGGTCAGATGTTTCTGGGGCGGGAGCAAGTAAGTAACTACAGGAAGAAGGTCCTGTGTTCTGGACTAGTGCACATTGCTATGCAACTGTTATGTTACTGTAATCATCTGGGCAATATACCAGGCTAGCACAATGCCCAATGCACTTTGAGGAAATGTCTTGAAAATACTACACTGCTTCACACTTTTCAAAGATGACGTGCTGCCTTCAGACAACTGAGCAGAATAAAGGAGCTAATATATTGAGCATGTACAGAATGCAGAGTATGTAGAATGCAGAGTACACATGGCTACAGGAGCTGTTTAGCTCAAACCCACGGAGCAAATGAGTCAGGAGCATGTTTATGAGTATATGAGTATATGAGTACACCTGGTAGTTGGATGGGATCGAGGTCGGATCAGGTTCTCACCACAAACGAACTGTACCAGAGTTAGTTTGGAACCGGACCGAGACCACCTCTTCAACAAAGTCTCGGTCCGGTTGTTTGGTCCGCACTCAAGTGCGATTGATGTGTTCACACCTGCCCAAACAAACCGCACCAAGGGGGGAAACCAACTAATTCAACCCAACTAAACAAGGCAGGTGTCAAAAAGTACCCTTATAATTTGTGTTTAATTCAGGTTATCCTACCTTAGATTAGTTCAGTTTAGCTAAATTGAATTTAGACTCAGTTATAAAGTGACCGCTGTACCAGAACAGATGTACTCACTTTGACAGCACTAATCTCTAATCACTATAGCACAGGTCTAATCTGTAATCCTGTGAGTGTGTTACAGTAACATTACTTCCAGCTCCACAGCGCCTCCTGCAGGCGGAAACCGTTTCTTACCTCTATCCCCTCCTTGCTGATGGCGAACTCATCGAAGTTGAGGATGGCGGACTTGATGACGTGCGCGGCCGGCAGGACGGTCATGCCGATGTTGATGGCATTGCTCCTCTTCGGGTCCAGAACGTGGATCTCTGATTTCTTCACCTCTGCTCCCTTCTAAACACATTTCAATCCACAGAAGCATGGTTATTATTGGGAATACCTCATTTAAAGACAGTACACACAATGGTCGGGGCGCCTGTTTGGGGCGGAAGGGAACCGGTGTGGGAAATAGCGTGATCCTCGCACGTGCTACATCCTGCCGGTGAAGCTCCCCGCTGTCAGGTGAAAAGAAGCGGCGGCATGTCACAGAGGAAGCATGGTGCTAGTCTACGGCTCTCCCAAGATCGGCAGAGGGTGGAGCAGCGACCAGGGCAGCAGGGGGAAATTGGCCAAGTACAGTTGGGGAGAAAATTGGGGGTGGGGGGGGGGGGGGGGTCAGAAAAAAAGACACACAGCAACATTCAGAAGGTGATCTCGTCTCATCCCATCTACAGCCGGTTTTCTTTGGTCTGAACCAGACTGAAAAAGTTATTTATATATATTTTTTGACACGTAGCAAAAAATCTAATGTGAAATAGATGCGTTTCCATCACCTGGGTTTAAGTCAAGGGGAAACCTCTGCGGCGGAAAAATTAAGCCAATGTGGAAGTGGGGCGACTTCACTGGCTGCAAAAACAAGTCAATGGAAAATAACTATTTCTCACTTGATTGATGACCTCAGTAAAGACTTTCCTAATGAGTTTAGGTCTCAACCGCTAGTTTCAAGTCTTCTTCAATACAACATGAAGTTAATTTAGTAAATGCTGGTCCCATTTAGAGTCAAATAAAGGATAAAGCAGACAATGCTTTGGGGAGTGATTGACGGGTCGTCTGTCCAGTGATCACGCAGCTTACCGGACCAATAGCAGGCGGCGCTGCGGCTCTGTGAGAAACCAGCTGGTCTCGTACGAGCTGCTTCTGACTTCAAATAACCACAAACCAATGGGTGATGTCACGGTGGCTACGTCTATACGTTTACGCCTAGCAGACAGCTAGCAGCTAATGTAGCCACCTGTCACTCAAAGCAGCCACGCCCTTAATTATGCATAACTTTGACATTTTAATTAGTGAGTTATATAAAAAATTCACCACCCGTACAGTTGTCATGGATGATTAGAGATTAGCTATAGTGACCAAAACGGTTTGTACCAGGCTGCAAACATGTTTATTTCTGCTCTAAATTGAGGCATTTATAATGGGGGTTTATGGGGGTTGGCTCGCTTTTGCAGCCAGCCTCAAGTGGTTATTTAGGGAACTGCAGCTGTCGGCTTCATTTCTCAGCACCGGAAGATGCCGCTTGGCTAAAACAGAGCCTGGTTACCTTGATGACGGCCAGTTCCTTGGCCTTGGACTCGAACAGGTGCTCGAGGCGGGTGGTGTCCACGGCCACCTTGTCCAGCTGAGCCCACACCGTGCCCCGGCCGAAGCGACACCTGCGGGGGGCGCTGTCCCCCAGGCTGTCCGGCTGCTTCAGCTCCTTCCAGAACAGCTTCACCGTCTTCTTCTTCTTCTGCCAGGAGGACGCCGACACCGTGGGGGGAGGGGGAGGAGCGCCGGGGGGAGGAGGAGGAGGAGGAGGGGGAGGAGGGGGCGGAGCCATGCCTCCCGGAGCCCCCGGAAGAGGGGGTGGAGGAGGAGGGGGAGGGGGAGGGGGCGGAGCCATGCCGGGGACAGGAGGAGGAGGAGGGGGCATCCCCGAGCAGGAGGTGGTGGGCGAGAAGGTGTCCATGTCCAGCACGTCCACGTCCTCGTCGTCCTGCAGGTCGGAGAAGTCCAGGTCTTTGATGCGCAGGGCGGAGCCGCTGGGCTGCAGCTGCTGCCAGGTGTCAGCCGGACCCCCGGGGCCCAGCGGGGTCATCTGGGTCGTCTCCAGGCGCCGCGAGTGGCTCTCTGCGTCGATGCTGTACTGAGGCCGGATGTGGCGATTCTGCTGTTCCAATCACATTATAATTATATTATATATTACAATACATTACATTGCACGCATCAGTTTAGACTTGCAGTGGCGCAGGGATGACAACATTTTTGTAGGCCAACGCAGAAGTTAGCATCGTGCGGGTTCCCTTGTAGGGAAGTCAATGGGATTTTTTGTATGGGGATTTTGGTTATTTGCCTGAAATAAGGTCTGTGGTTAACAAAAGTTTATGAAACTGCAATCTTTGTGTTCCGCAAAAATAATATTCAGAAATGAACACCACTTTGATGATTTTTGGAGTATAAATGAATTTTTTTTAAATCACGATTTTCAGAAAACGCTTCAGAATATGACATGTATGCTGCACTCAACAACCGATGTCTTTTATAAAGTATGGGAGCCTTATTTGAATTATATTGACCCTAACCTAGCAGAGACACTGACTATTGGATACCTCAACCGAAGTGATATTGCCACCTGATTCTTGATTCTTGCCTTGTACATCTAATTTAATTTAATTTATTTTATTGTATTCTCATTCATTTGTCCATCCTTTCCTTTACTGTTGTCCACATCTATGTTTTTGCTAACTTGTGAAGTGTCTGAGCTGCCCTGTCTTTTTTGTTTTTGTCGTTGTCTTGTCTTGCAAAATTCAAAAATTAAATAAAAATATTATTGAAAAAAAAAAAAAAAACGCTTCAGAAATCATAAAAGTGGTGTTGTGAAGATTATTTTGCTGAACACCTTATTTCAGGCATCATATAAAAAGCCCATTGAGTTCTAGACGAGGGAACCAGGAAGTGCTAACTTGGGGCTTTTAGGACTCATTCCTGCAGAACTCTATAAGCTTCACATCATCATCTGACAACTGACCTGCTGCTCCTCGGCCAGTCTGGCCCGGGCCGCCTGGGCCGACCCCCCCAGCCCTTCCAGCTCGGCCCTGCGGGAGGCGCTGTCCTCGCTGGGGGCGGACGATTCGCCCGACCGTGCTTTGAGGCTGGACAGACGCTCCGCCAGCCGACCCACGCCACCAAGGTCTCCACCTGAGAGGGAAACATGGAGAGACCTCTCACTCCAGCTCCACTTCCACAACCCACAAAGCAGACATGACTCTGCTCCAGTGTGTTGCTGGTGACATTACAGCAGTGAGAAATGTTCTATGAGGCAACATTTATCTGCAGTGGGCAATGAGTATGAGCAACTGAGCAATTAGGGGTGTTGGAACCATTTCTAGCAAGCTCTTATAATTTCTTATTGTTTACAATTATTTTAATGTAATTGTTTATTATGGATCCCCATTAGTCTGACTATTCAGACTATTCTTCCTGCAGTCCCTGTAAGTAGTTTGGCAGCACCTAGTGGTAGTTTTTGGTGCTAAACCAAGTGCACAGCATCACCTCCCTTCACATCTCAGGAACCCCTTTATTTGATTGATTGATTGATTGATTTGAGGGATAATGCACATTACTGAACATTACTGTAAATGTGCCAATGTTAGCCAGATGGAACTGCTGTCCCTTGGAATTCCAGTTAGAATTTGCAAGTGCCTCTCACACACACTGACAGCAGTATTAACCCTAACATACATGCCTTTGATGGTGGGAGGAAACCTACACAAACAGGGGGAGAACATGCAAACTCCACACAGAAAGGACCTGGGATGGACCAGGGTTCGAACCCGGGACCTACTTGCTGTGAGGCAGCAGTGCTAACCACTGATCCACCACCGTGCCGTCCTAATTAAGGCAGGTGTGCTGTGTGGAAGACACCACGGAGACACAATACAGTCTGCAACTTTATCACCGCTTCTGTGCTAGATGGGGACATGATTAGCCGTGTGTCTGGGGGGCTCAGGGGGGCAGCAGAGGGCTTGGATTGTGTGTGTGTGTGTGTGTGTGTGTGTGTGTGTGTGTGTGTGTGTGTGTGTGTGTGTACACTCACCAGCAGGCAGGAAGTCCCCTGGCTCTTCTTCGGTGGTGTGTGTGTCTGCGGGGCTCACAGGGGCAGCAGAGGGCTTGGAGTACAGCATGTCCAGCAGGAACCTCCTGTCACTGGACAGAGTGCTGCACTGACGCTGCACAGGCGCTGCTGCTGGACACACACAACAACAACAACACACTCAGACACTACAGACAGACGCTGCTGGACACACAACAACAACATCACACTCAGACACACACTACAGACGCTACAGACAGACCAACAACAACAACATCACACTCAGACACACACTACAGACGCTACAGACAGACCAACAACAACAACATCACACTCAGACACACACTACAGACGCTACAGACAGACCAACAACAACAACATCACCCTCAGACACACACTACAGACGCTACAGACAGACCAACAACAACATCATCACACTCAGACACACACTACAGACGCTACAGACAGACCAACAACAACATCATCACACTCAGACACACACTACAGACGCTACAGACAGACCAACAACAACAACATCACACTCAGACACTACAGACAGACCAACAACACACACTACAGACAGACTGGGGAGTGACTGCTGGTCGGTTGGTTCAGTCGGCCTGTTTTTGCTTCTGAGATGCTTTTGGTGTGAACCAATACTTAGTTATGCTCCTCGCTTTCTCCTGAAGCTCTGTGTCACACTACTGAGCATGGAAAAGTCTCTCTCTCTCTGTGTCTCTCTTTCTCTCTGCGTCTCTCTCTCTCTCTCTCTCTCTCTCTCTCTATGTGTGTGTGTCTCTCTCTCTATGTGTGTCTCTCTCTCTCTGTGTGTCTCTCTCTCTGGTACTGAAAGAAGCACAGTAGTTACAGAAGAACGAAAATGGGCTTTTTTCATTTTCCATTAAAAGTGAAAATCAAGACGTTTATAAATGCTTTAGGATGCTACCAGCAAAATGCTTTCAATCTTTATTTTTTTATTTGAGGATTTTGATGTGGATTTAAAAATGTCTCTTTCTGAAAAGAAAAGAAAATGGCCAAAATACACAGACCGCGAGGCTTTGACTATAGGAATGTTTTGATTTTGGGTTTCGGGTCGGGTTTGGACTTCAAATGCTGCGT
This sequence comes from Poromitra crassiceps, assembly GCF_964638095.1. Lineage (NCBI taxonomy): Eukaryota > Metazoa > Chordata > Actinopteri > Beryciformes > Melamphaidae > Poromitra > Poromitra crassiceps. The sequence continues at coordinate 19,697,872 of NC_139645.1, forward strand.
TACAGTCGGGCTTAGTTTCGGGTCGGGCCTGAACGTCACAGACCTCTGTGCCATGGAGCTGTGTGCACACTGTAGGAGCAAAATACATGTGACATCATGGGAATACTTTGAACAGAAATAACCTGGACCAGCGCAGTCATGTTATAACCCCTCCCCTCCACCAGAGGGCCCACTGGCTCCACTCAACAGAGACTGCTTACAACATGGCAACACAAAACTCCTTAGACACACGTGCACACTCACACACAGTGTAGCTGGAGGTAGGATGACAGAGAGTAAGGCAGAGGGAAGCAGGGGGTTGTGGGTAATGTAGTCTCTTACCTGGGTCATTCTGGGAGGCAGAGTGTCCCTCTGTCTCTAGGCTGCTGGACGCCTGGCCTGCACCCACCCACACACACACCCACCCACACACACACCCACCCACACACACACACAGACATGCACACACACCCACACACACACTCCCCACATTATGGCTCTGCCTTCCACTGCTAAATACCATTCATAGGTCTCTCTCTCACCCTGTGTGTGTGTGTGTGTGTGTGTGTGTGTGTGTGTGTGTGTGTGTGTGTGTGTGTGTGTGTGTGGTCATCAGAGCAGTACAGAACATGTCAGGTCAGCTGTCAATCAAGGAGAAGTAGACTAAACTGAGTGAGCCTCTCCGACAGTCGACACATTCTTTTTCCATCTATGGTGAAAATGAATGACTGGACTGTGTGTTGTCATGTTAGACTGAAAGGGGGCGGGGCCACAACCTCTTATTTGGGCAGAAAAATCATACCCTAATCTAGTCCACATTAGAGCCACGGCCTCCCATCTGATGAGACGTTCTCACACAAATCTGAGAATATTTTTTATTGTCAGATTTTATTTTGTCCAGATCTCCATGCCTGTCTGTATTGTAGGTAGAGAGATAACAGACTGTCTGTATTGTAGGTAGAGAGATAACAGACTGTCTGTATTGTAGGTAGAGAGATAACAGACTGTCTGTATTGTAGGTAGAGAGATAACAGACTGTCTGTATTGTAGGTAGAGAGATAACAGACTGTCTGTATTGTAGGTAGTGAGATAACAGACTGTCTGTATTGTAGGTAGAGAGATAACAGACTGTCTGTATTGTAGGTAGAGAGATAACAGACTGTCTGTATTGTAGGTAGTGAGATAACAGACTGTCTGTATTGTAGGTAGAGAGATAACAGACTGTCTGTATTGTAGGTAGAGAGATAACAGACTGTCTGTATTGTAGGTAGTGAGATAACAGACTGTCTGTATTGTAGGTAGAGAGATAACAGACTGTCTGTATTGTAGGTAGAGAGATAACAGACTGTCTGTATTGTAGGTAGTGAGATAACAGCCTGTCTGTATTGTAGGTAGAGAGATAACAGACTGTCTGTATTGTAGGTAGTGAGATAACAGACTGTCTGTATTGTAGGTAGAGAGATAACAGCCTGTCTGTATTGTAGGTAGTGAGATAACAGACTGTCTGTATTGTAGGTAGAGAGATAACAGACTGTCTGTATTGTAGGTAGAGAGATAACAGACTATCTGTATTGTAGGTAGAGAGATAACAGACTATCTGTATTGTAGGTAGAGAGATAACAGACTGTCTGTATTGTAGGTAGTGAGATAACAGACTGTCTGTATTGTAGGTAGAGAGATAACAGACTGTCTGTATTGTAGGTAGAGAGATAACAGACTGTCTGTATTGAAGGTAGATAGATAACAGACTGTCTGTATTGTAGGTAGAGAGATAACAGACTGTCTGTATTGTAGGTAGAGAGATAACAGACTGTCTGTATTGTAGGTAGAGAGATAACAGACTATCTGTATTGTAGGTAGAGAGATAACAGACTGTCTGTATTGTAGGTAGAGAGATAACAGACTATCTGTATTGTAGGTAGTGAGATAACAGACTGTCTGTATTGTAGGTAGAGAGATAACAGACTGTCTGTATTGTAGGTAGTGAGATAACAGACTGTCTGTATTGTAGGTAGTGAGATAACAGACTGTCTGTATTGTAGGTAGAGAGATAACAGACTGTCTGTATTGTAGGTAGAGAGATAACAGACTGTCTGTATTGAAGGTAGATAGATAACAGACTGTCTGTATTGTAGGTAGAGAGATAACAGACTGTCTGTATTGTAGGTAGTGAGATAACAGACTGTCTGTATTGTAGGTAGAGAGATAACAGACTATCTGTATTGTAGGTAGAGAGATAACAGACTGTCTGTATTGAAGGTAGATAGATAACAGACTGTCTGTATTGTAGGTAGAGAGATAACAGACTGTCTGTATTGTAGGTAGAGAGATAACAGACTGTCTGTATTGTAGGTAGAGAGATAACAGACTATCTGTATTGTAGGTAGAGAGATAACAGACTGTCTGTATTGTAGGTAGAGAGATAACAGACTATCTGTATTGTAGGTAGAGAGATAACAGACTGTCTGTATTGTAGGTAGAGAGATAACAGACTGTCTGTATTGTAGGTAGTGAGATAACAGACTGTCTGTATTGTAGGTAGAGAGATAACAGACTGTCTGTATTGTAGGTAGAGAGATAACAGAGAAACTATGTACATCATCTAACTGTGTTCACGTCTTGTAAATGAAACAATGGTGAAGTTTAAAGGGGCACGTCACACTTTTGGAGATTCGCCGATTCGCCATCTTCCAGATAGTAAGACGAGACGAGAGATGTCTTTCTCTTCTCGGTGCGTGTAGTAAAGAAATAGCAGGCTACAGTACCTGCCAGGCACCATCCTGCAGCATGTACTACACTGCAGATTTCAGCTAAAAACGTGGTTTTTCAAGTCACCTTGGCCTCTCAGGGATTGTGGAGATTTGGATTACGCCAGGTGAACAGTATGGACACCACTTTTTCTTTTTTACATTTTTGCTCGTATTCACCTTATTCTTTGCCCACACATGGACGCTTCCGCATTACGTCATTTTGTAATAGTATTTCCGTTTTGACTTGCCAAAAACTCCGCAGGCAAGATGGCTGGGCACACTCCGCATCTAAACTGCCAGAATTACTCCCCCATAAAGTAACATATCTTGGCCAATACGTATGTAACATACAAAATAAAACAACCCGTAATATCTTAATTTTATGTAGAATGCAGAGGACATGTAACCGTTTAGTTAAACTTGCATTCCAGGGATATTGTGCTCTTAAGATGACGTTAGTGGAGTGGCCGTTAGGTTGCGCACCTATGTTAGGTTGCGTAACCTATGTGCGATTCGAAATAACGCATCCGAGATAGAAACGTTATGAATATAGCCACGTTATAAACAACAAACTAACGCTGGTGATCCGTATGGAATCAGTGTTACTCGAAATGGTTAACGGTTATATCAATTTGGTCATTCAGTGGCATTTTACTGCCATATAACATAACTAACTAGTGGCTAATATTATTAGCCACTAGTGGCCTTCGCAACTAGCACTGAACCGGAAGAACAAATACGTTTGCGTTGAACGCGGAAGAGAGAAAAAGTGGGCGTGGTGAATAAGGTGAATAGAGACACTGAATGAAATAGGCCACGCCCATCACGGGGGAAAGTTCCGTTCATATCCACACACCAGCGTCATTTTCCTTGAATTAAACAGAGCTAAAAGCTGTTGTGTGTGTGGGCTGCGCAGACCACAAATGTAAAGAAAAAACGCCAATTAAAGTTTTGTTGTACTCCCGAGCAAAACAAGGAAGCCATTGAGAATTGGCAAGAAGGAAAATGTGGATCTAGCTGTCAAGGAAGTAAGTTGGAGTGTTCATCTTCCGTATACAGTATATGATCTTTGTGTGCAACACTCGACCACGCGACATAGGAGAACGCCAGGATTGGGGCGGGGGGGTTTGTTTTCCCTCATTTTGGGCGTGGTTTCTGAATGATGACACGCTCCGCAGTGTCTATCAACAGGGGTAGGCTAACCAGTACCAATGTGTGCTAAGCTAGCTAGGGGCGGGTCGTTACTTTTCTACTACACACACACAGAGAAGAGAAGTGCATCTGTCTTCTTGTCTTGGGAAGATGTTAAATAGGCGAATCTCCTAAAATGTGGGCGTGTTCCTTTAATGATTCATCAATTTGCTGGGGACCACCTGGAACCCCCTCATGGACCCCGGACCACAGGTTGAGAAGCACTGGTCTAAAGCAAACACTCTGATCTGGTGAGCTTGCCTTCAGTCGGGGTGCCACTGTCCTCCGCGGGCTGCGGGCGCGGGGCGATGATGTCATCAGAGGTGGGCGGGGTGTCCCGGTGTTTACTCCTCCTCTTCTCCTGCGTGGCGACCAGTCTGTGCAGGAAGGAGGGGTCTCTGCACAGGAAACAGGAAGCCAGGTGGGAATGAGCCAACAGCGGCGACACCCAGCAGCTGGGTCAGACTGAGCCAACATGGCCGACAATCAGCAGCTGGGTGGGACTGAGCCAACATGGCCGAGACACAGCCGAAGCAGACAGATGCTGCGTTCAGGTGCCGCTGGGCAAGTCGAACATCCGGGGACTTCCAGGCCTAGGTGGCTTAAGTGTTGCATTCACGTGCGATTATGTTGGGAAATCAAACCCATAAACAAACATGGCAACTGAACATGCCGATGTAACAAACTTAATTCAAACAAATGTCAGTTATGATGATTAGTCTACAAACCTGTAATAAAGCTGTGTGTACAGTTCATATACTGTACATTCTGGAAAAAATTAAGAGACCAATTTTCTCTGGTTTTACAAATTTTGTGTTTGAGTAAAATGTACATCTTCCCGAGTTAAAACATTAGTATCGTGTTGTTTAAAAAGGAATATTATGAACTTGTTTTCTTTGCATTATTCAAGGTCTGAAAACACTGCACTTTGTTGCCATTTTGACCAGTTGTCATTTTATGCAAATAAATGCTCTAAATGACAATATGTTTATTTGGAAATTCGGGAGAAATGTTGTCAGTAGTTTATAGAATAAAACAAAAATGAACACGTTCATTTTACTCTTAATTTTTTCCATATAGGATCAGTCATCAATATCAATAATCAATCAATCAATCAATCAGTCATTAAAATATACAAGATCAAAGGGCCACATCCTGACCCCGCCCCCACTCCTCCACCACGCTTTACAATCACTTTCATTTGTGTCTCCACCAAGATCAGCTGATTTCACCGGCATTCACAGGGTTAAAACACGGCAGACCAGATCCAGGCGGATTCAAACCGTCAGTTAGAAACCAGATCAGACTCCCATCAGCCACCAGGCTCAGGAGCCAAGCAAAACACACACACACAACCATAGCATACAAGCACACAATACACACACACAACCATAGCATACAAGCACACAATACACACACACTCCAAAGCCCCCTCCACAGCTTAGATTTATGACTTTAATATTTAGAGCTAGATGGACTGCTGGACCAGAGACACATACGCACACACGCACACACACACGCGTGCGCGCGCGCACACGCGCACACACACACACACACACACACACACACACACACACACACACACACACACACACACACACATCCTAGTTGCTCTCCCACCATGCTAACAGTGTTGTTGTTTTTTACTGTGTTCACACTTTTACCTTTGAGTCAGAGCCTGTATTTTTTATTAATTTGTTACTTTTACTCGAGTAAACAAGTTGAATCAGTACTTCTACTTTTACCGGAGTCTTATTTTACACAAGTAACTGTCCGTCTACTTAAGTAAAGAATGCGTGTACTTTTCCCCTCCCTGGTGGTGGGTCCCGTCGCGGCCACACGAGGCAGCGTGTATAATCTGAGGTGGGCGGGCGACTCGCTCCGCGCCTCACTGCCGGCTCACAGCTGTCATTTTGCGGTAGCGGCACAGCGGGGAGGCTTCCCACTAACACATTGTTCAAATTCTATTCTAGACTCTGAGTTTCTACTGTCCAGATCTGGACCGCAGGTACACAATAGAGCCAGGCGCTCCAGGAGAGAGAGACAACAACGCAGGGCAGAAAATAGCTTTTCTAAAAGCAGTGGTGGAAGAAGTACTGACATCTTGGACTAAAAGTAGCAATAAAACAATGTAAAAATACCCCATTAAAATTCCTGCATTCAAAATCTTACTTTAAAGGAACACTCCGCCAATTGTATCATTAGAACATCAGTAGTATATCAGAAAACTGTAAACGGTTTTGAAGTCTGTCATTTAATTTGACAGTTATTGAGAATACCCAAGACGTTGCTTTCTTATTATAGGATTTAATCAAGATGATCAAATGTTTTCAATATAAAATATTGATCTGAAAAGTAACTAGTAATATGTAAACAATATTTCCCTCTAAAATGCAGCGGCGTATAAGTAGAACCAAATGTCTTCCTGCATTTACTTCATCATAAATGTTGCATGTACTTAACAATTTATCAAATCAAATATTGTGATACTTGGTGTTCATGTAATACGATATGTTGCCACAAAAAATATCATGATACTATGCTGTATTGACCCCCCTCCACCACTACTAACTAGTAACTACCCAGTTCTTCTTCCACTGAACACACACACACACTGACACACACTCACACACACACACACACACACACACACACACACACACCGAGGCCCTGGACAGAAGCAGCAGAGCCCGCGGGCCTGACACCAGCTCCCAGCATGCAGCGGGGCGGGCAGCAGTACTTACTCAAACCTCCTCAGGACCGGCTTGTCCAGATTCACATTACACTCATCTGAACTGGAGAGAGAACACACACTCTGAGCTGGAGCACACACACACACACACACAGACACACACACACACACACACAGAACTGGACAACACACACTTCTGAACAGGGTCCCCACACCTTCTTAAAGATCAAATTCAAGGACTAACTAAGCACTTTCCAGGCCCAAATCCCTCAAATTCAAGGAGCCAACACAGCCTAGTTTGAGACATGGATCACGGTGAATTACTGTTACAACACTGAGAATGTTTATAATGAGAACTATCAGCTTTACAGAAGCTCGCAGACAAATAAAGATAATTTATATTCTTAGACAAAATCAAAGATTTTAAGGACCTGTGGGAACCCTGACACACACTGACCTGGACAAACTCCCCCACCACACACACATCTTCACAGCTGGACAGCATACCACCACCACCACACGCACGCACGCACACACACACAAGCGCACACATACACACACACACACACACACACAAGCGCACACGCACACATACACACACGCACACTTAAGAGGAATAACCACCTTCCCATACAAACACACTCTGAACTGGACCCCCAAAAGTTTCTGAACTGGATGACACCCACACATCCTCTCTGGACTCCTCCAAGGTGGAAAGAGAGTTGAGAGAGAGAGAGAGAGAGAGAGAGTCTCTGTACCTCTCTCTCTCTCTCTCTCCTTCCATTACATGACTCCGGCAGTGAGAGGAAGAGGAGGAAAAGGAAGAGACAGTCTACTTACCAGAAGACCAGGTCATCCTCCCCAGAGCTGGGAGAGGAGAGGAGGAGTGGAGAGGAGAGGAGCGGGGAGGAGGAGGGGAGGAGAGTGGAGAGGAGAGAGGAAAGGAGGAGAGGGGAGAGGGGGGAGTGTTGGTAGGGGGGCAGCAGCAGCAAAGAGAGAGAAAAGGAGCGATTAATGAATGAAAGAAAAGATGTAATGATGGTGAGAGAGAGAGAGAGAGAGAGAGAGAGAGAGAGAGACAGGGTTTTCATTCAATAGGCTCTATGGACCTGACACTTCTGTGTGTGACAGTAGGCTGCACCCCCCCTTCTGGTCCTATACATGTAGTAACACAGGTCAAATCATAGCGAAAAACAGGCCAAAACTACTTTATTTTTTGTCTATTTTATTCCAGTTTGTGTCGAGGGTTACTTACGTCATGCCATTGACAATCTTTAAGACGTTTTGAGCTCATGGCATAACGTAACTGACCATCGACACACAAACTGGAATAGAATAGACACAAAAATAATGTCGTTAAGTCTTGTGTCAAACACGGAAGTGAAGCGTGCGTCGAGCCAGTTCTCTTTTTTCAAACAGCATTTGAGAAGCCATGTGACCGACGTTGAGGGAAAACCTTTGATTCATGGAGGGACCTTTATTTGGTTTTGGGGATCAAAACAAAGTCATTTCTTTCATTGTTTCAGCTTGTTAGCCTGTTGTCTTATTTAGCGTGTAGCTTGTTGTTAGCTTTTTACCATGAAACTGTCTACAGAAGACCTGATTCCACTCTGTGTTACCAGAATAAATGGCTGGTATTGGAGCCAAAAGTGACACACAAAATGACTGTGACAAATATATTGTGATATTGTGGTTTTAGTTGGCTAATGTTACATAACCTTAGCTTTCTCGCTGACGCAGATTAATTGCTATCTAGCTAACATAGCTAGCTAATCTACCAGCCAGATCAGCCACGGGATGAATTAGCTGACGTTATCTTCCGCTAATGCCAACTGCCTTGTGTGGATCACGTCCGTTAATTCATCCAGACTCTGGCTGGTAAATTGACTAGGTGGCGTTTGTAAATGAGTTTATGAGCGAGCTAACCAACATTAGCAACCAATGCTAGATCCATCTCGTGTATTTCACGTCACTGCTTTGGCCGCTGCTCGCTGCGGCTGACAGAGTGCGAGCAACAGATTGCTGACTGCAGTTATTCTAACAGCCACTGGTGTCAGTAATGATAAGTCATATCTGATTCTTACACATAGCTGTACCTCGAAATGAAAAGAAAAAGAAAAAAGAAACTGTTTGGAATCTTAACTGTGCATCTATCTGCAGGGCAACAATTTATTTTAAACAACGCAAAATCTTCCATTTATGATTTTGAATTACAATATTAAACTGAATCTTTACACAGACACAAACATGGTTACTATAGTTACTGTAACATAGTTACCATAGCTACATTAACTTTAAAAAAAAGTTACATTAAAGCTGCAGTAAGCAATATTATTTCATCATACTGTATTTTTTGTTGTATGTCTGACAAAGAACAACAAATCAGGGTTAGGCTAGAACATAACTAGCCAATCAAAGCACACAAAAAAGGGTCATTGAGGTTCTACTCTCTGCTATGTTGCTAATGGTTAACGTTCCATTGATGTTGCTTAAAACTGCCTAATGCAGCTTTAAAGTACTGTAGTTACCATCATTAATTTAGCATGGTTACTACTTTAACATAGTTACCATACTGTAGCTAGCTAGTCCAACATGGTTACTGCCATAAATAGCTTTAAAATGGTCATAAAAGCAACGTTAACATGGTTATTATACATAATTTATTCCACTATCTGATTTACTTACTTGAGACTGGTTTTGCTCTCTGTCTTGCTGGGCTGCTCCGGGACCAACTGGGACGACTTCTCCTGGTTAGAAAGGTCTGTGGGAGACAGACTGCATGCACACACACACACACACACACACACACACACACACACACACACACACACAGAGGGAGAGTTTGAGTGAATGGCCAAGAAGGGAGGGAGAGAGAATCTGGTTTCCAAACATTATTGTTTCCGGTCAGTTCATTCCATTGAGACTGGCTTCCAAAATAAGGGAGGTGAACTCACTCAGTGTGTGTGTGTGTGTGTGTGTGTGTGTGTGTTTGAACCCGCGCTACGCTGCAATGGTCTCCAGTAGGGCTGGGCGATATGGCCTCTAAAGAATATCGCAATGTTTTTCGGCTATATCGCGATACACGATATATATCTCGATATTTTTGAAATCTCTCATAAATGCTCAATTTAACCCTTCAGGGTTCATACACATTTTGACCAATGGATTTCCATGACTTTTCCATAAGTTCTTAACCTGTATTTTATGCACACCTGGGATAAAAAAATAAGAAGGGCAGATAGTGAGCAAAGATGGATGATTTAATATTCCATAGCTCTGACCTACGCAAATCTGACATCACTATTCTGATATAGCCTAATATGATTGTTTTAGTAAAGTGTATCACTCAATAGTCAATACAAAAAATAATGGCTTTTATAGAACCGAAAGTCTAGCTGCTTAGTCTGCAGATAAAACATAAAAAATTACATTTAGACTCTTATTGGCATGACGGCAACATATGTGCGCATTCGTTTTCCTGATAGATCATGACAGCCCTGCAGCTAGCTACGTTAGCTTGCATGTAACGTTAGCTGCTTTTGGAGACCGGAGACACAAACCCTGGACGTTTCATTTTGAGTAATGCATGAGGTTCTCTATGGTTTACGCCAGCTCTGGGAGTATGAAGTGCTTTAAATGCGGGGATTTTGGTCACAATAAGCTTGTGGAGCGCTGCTTGCTGAACTAGGTAGCCACAACCAGCTAGCTAACGTTAGCCCCCATCACAACAGCTAACGTTAACGCCAAACAAATCCGCTGCCTCCTCCCCACGTTGGTTTAGCGTAACGCCAGCTCAGACTTTCCCCTAATCTCAGAAACCTTGCGGGACATGTATTGCAAATCGCAATAGTGGTTGTTTTGTTATACTTTGAAACTGTCAACAGCCACAGTGGAGGCGGCCATGTTTCGCTAGCTGCGCCTCCTTGGGTTGGTGCGGACCATAGGTGCGGACCATTGACCTATTGTGCGGACGCGTGATTTCGAATCGCACATAGGTTAAGGACGGGTGTGTCTGACGCGGTTTGACGCGTTTGACGTATCCATGTGATTCCCCCTCCCTTCCTGAGTGTGACAGAGCTCTCCCTTGAAAGAGAGAGCTGACAAGAGGAAACGTGAAGCGAGTCATGCCGGCGGCTTAAGTTATAAACAATGCGTGACAATTATACTCGAATGTTCACGATATAGTCATTTCTACTAGGGATGGGCATTTCTAGCAAAAACACTATTCGAAATTCGCTGGCCAAATTCGAATTTAATTCGAAATTCAAAAAAAAAAAAAAAAATGTAAAAAAATTTTTTTTTTTTTGAGTGAAATGTTGCATTGTCTCCCCTGATTCTAAGTCTACGGCTTTATTAATTAATATAAAAAGCTTCTGCTGTGGATTTTTAGCTCAAACAAGCATTGCACCACTGAAGTAAAGAACATGTTACATGACATTGACATTTTCGAAAATAAAAAACAGTTTTGACAATCATGAGTGGTTCATTAAATATTTAGTAGGCTCAGGTCTGAGTGCCAAAGGGGTGCCAAAGTCACCCCCTCTCCCTCTTCATGGGATTTCATCCGCCATTCATTTTTCCATAAACCTTGCTTAAAATGCTTATAAAAATTGTTTTACTTGCTCAAACCAAGCGATTTGACTATACTTAGAATCAGGGGAGACAATGCAACATTTCACTAAAAAAAAAAAAAAAAAAAAATTTTTTTTTTTTCGAATTTCGAATTTCAATAATAAAAGTCGACCTTGATAATAACAACGATTATTCGAAAATTCGAAATTCGATGCCCATCCCTAATTTCTACATCTCACGTGGCACAAGCCGCGATACATCGAGTATATTCGATATATCGTCCAGCCCTAGTCTCCAGTGCCAGTATTCTGCACAATTCTGTGTGTAAAGCATCCAAACACTAGATGGCAGCGTGGAGATATGCTCACACAGAAGTAACAACAGAAGAGGTCACAGTGAAACTCATACTGTGTGACAGAACTATAATTTGGCCTTAATGGAATTTATTAAGCACAAAGCTTTATAAAGTAAAGATTTAAAGCGACTGTGTGTGTGTTGATGTGTTCACGCTGCCATCTACAGGACCATAAGTGTAGAACCCAAAACCACACAGAGAAAATAAAATGCATTAAAAAGCGTTTGAAAGGATCTCGCTCTGCTGGCTCACTCCTGATAGCCAACGCTCCACTAGATGTTTTTAAATGTATTGTAAGTATTGTCATGTCTGCTCAGGCCTATGGGAAGCCAGCAGGGTCAAACTACCTGTGGTTTAAAAGACATACTGTAGATGGCTTATAGTCTCTTAAAACAGACACGTTGGCCCCCGCAATTTGCAAATAAGGTGGTCAAAATGGAAATAAGGGAGGGCATCCGCTGAAGGCGGGCACGTCCACTAATTTCTCCAATCACTTGTTTGCATGTGTTGTGATTGGTCGAATAGTCTGAAGCATCGTTTTCTTTGGAAGATGACAACTTCCTCTGGCCGAATTTTAACAGACTAAAGTACAGACTGTCTTCGGAGTATTGGAAGATTGTGGAGGAGATAGACTGGCTTGAGAGACTAGCTTAGATAGCTGTGAAGTGACTCCTGTCTCCTGTATATAGATACATGCGATGTATCTATATACATCACATGTTTATGTTTCCATTAATAAACATGTTATTTGGGCATATTTGTAGGTAATCATTTGTAATTTCCCAGTTCACAGACGGGCACGCCCCCTGTGATGTCACCTGAACTGGGATTTCCTACTTGGAAAGTCGGGGGAAACCTCATCCAACCCCGACATCAAAATCCAAGATGGCAGCTCCTGCAGCAACAGTCGTGAAAGCTGTAGTATTGCACTGTTTATTAGCACTTCTGTCTTAATTGTTGCTAATTAAATCAGTCATACACACAGTACTGTCTAACTTCTATCTGTGGGCATGTTGCTACGGTTTTTCTATGTGCAAAATACCGTGTAATGCGTTGTTATCAACTGTTATTGCTAACAATGGCTAGTCTGGCTAGAGCTAACGCTGCCTGGTTTTCCAACTGTTTTACTGGAACGCGGTCAACTCGGGAGTGAAGTCACCCCCAGCGGAATGCAGCATAAGTAGGTATTGTTACGCCATAATAAACGCTGTTCCATTAATCCTGACCAATCACAGCCCCTGAATGATCAACCTGCACCATGTGACCAAACCAAAGTTCAGATGGAGAAGCAGCAGAGAAACTTGACAGAGAATGTGTGGAAAAGATGGGAGCCGAGGACGGAGAGGAAGCCATTATCTGCTGGTCTGAGGTCAGCCTGTGTTACAGACCTGCCGGCTGGAGGCTCCTCACAGATGGAGCTCGCTTTGCAGAACAATCTGGACTTCCTGCTCAGACCCAGAGCCGACATGTGGTGACTGAGGAAAGAACGACTCCTGGAGGTGAAGAACCACACCGTGAAGAAAGAGAGAGAGGGAGAGAGAGAGAGGAAGAGATGGGGAGAGGGAGAGAGAGGGAGGGAGAGACAAGGGGGTAGAGAGAGAGGGAGGGAGGGAGAGATGGGGAGAGAGGGGGTAGCAGTGGTTAAATGAGAGGACAGTCTGTAAACCAACACCAAGAACCCCAAAATCAGAACCCCAGACCCAAGAGCAAGACCCAGACCCAAGAGCAAGACCCAGACCCAGAAGCAGACAGAGAGGCAGAAGCTGGTTTGGAAGGGTTGACTCATTCCCTCACTCACTATTCCCCATATAGTGTTTATCACAGTAACTACACAGTATGGTACCACACTACAGTACATCAAATATCAGTGCATCAAAAGAAAAATGCTGAATTTTGTCTTTTACTGATTTTGACACTCAGTTCCAATCTTTTAGTGGTGCTTTTAATGTTTTTACTGGCCTTTTGCTTTGATTTGATTGATTTTGTAAACTCTAATTGAAAAAAGTTTATTATTCTTACTATTATCATCATTATCATATTAAAGAGCTCATTGATCTCAAGTGACTACCTGGTGAAATAAAGGTTAAATGAAAATAAATAAAATAAATAAATTAAAATAAATAAATTTATTATTTATTTATTAACACATTCACTGCCAGCCGTTTTTTTTTTTTACTGTAGGTAGCTTCTGCCAAGCCGTTTTTTGAGGATTCTGGCTCATTTTACAAGAGCCGAGGATAATTTTCTGCTTGGACTTTGTGAACACAAAGTTCACAAAAGTACTAATAGAATGTGTGCTTTCTCTGTCTAAAAGAGTTAGTTTGTAGAGTTAGTAGTTATGTAGATATTAGCCGTTGAGTACAGCATGGTTTCAGCGTCTGAGACAGGAAGCTGAGATAATCGCAGTTTTGTGAAATTCAATCAAACAGGCAGAACAGTCACTTTAACCATTTATTTTTGGCATCAGTGAGAGATCAGACATCTGAACAATATAGTTCTGAACACCCTCTCCTTCAAACTCCTCCCTCCGTGGGCGTGTCTGGTGGCATTTGTCACAAGCCAGTTTCTCCTGCCTGTCTGAGCAGTGAGCAGCCTCCCTCTCTGGCGGCCCCTCGTCGGCGAGTGTGGCGAGTGTGGACTGTGGATGGGGCTCAATCGTTTCTTGGATTTTCGGTTGAGAGCTTTGATGAAGCTTTGTGCGATTCTAGGCTTTATGCTGCCCACCCAGTCTATTTTTGGAACCCCCCACCGTTGTGCGCCCGTGTGCAGCAGCGTGAAAGCGTTTTCGCCTACAGTATGAGAATGAGGCTCGTTCGTTTCTGGGTTTTCGGAATGCGTGCGATTCTGGCCTTTCTGCGGGTGTTTCAAAGTGTGTTTCACCCATAATCTATTATGCAAATTTGCAATCCCCCACGCCAGCACCGCTCTCCGCTCTCGGTGTGCTGCTGCTGGCGCGGCCGCTCTCGGGCGAGTCTGGTGACTGATGACTGTAAAATCGCCAAGCCATTTCCTTGAGAATGGCTTCCTCCCGCGGCTGTTTTTGGTTGGCTTTCTCTCTGTCGGGAGAGCACTGTCGCCACTTAGTTGGTCGGTAAAATAGATTATACACATTCAATACTTCCAATATTTTTATAGGAGACGTGGGGGGCATTGATCCACGTAGCACCGTCAAAATTTTTTTTTTTTTTTTTTGACGTCTCAACTCGTCATTGGCAGTGAACGGTTGGATTGTGTTTGACGAGTCAACTCGTCATTGGCAGTGAACGTGTTAAAAAAAAGAAAATTGTTGTTTATTGATCCAATAGGGAAAGTCTTGTTGCTGTAGTTGGCCAGCAGGGGAGCAGCTGCAACTCACACTCTGGCCTTTCTGCTATGACACACTTGTAGATAAACTGAACATGCATTATTGCGTGCGTCACACACACACACACACACACGCACACGCACGCATGCACACTAACACGAACACACACTAACACGCGCACACACACACACACACACACACACACACACACACGTTTGTGTGGTTCTGCTTGGTCCAAACAGCGACATGTGGTTGGGGCAGCAGAGGAAAGCATTCCTTCATGTTGAACTAAGAGAGCAGAGCTTTCCAAGTCAAACAGGCCGTGGGCTCTGCAGTCAGAGGCTCTATACTTGGTCAGGAATGGATCGAGCGGCAAAGAGGCTTTGACCAGGACCGGACCGGACCGGACCGGACCGGACCACACCTACTGAGTACTGACCCAGACTGCTGAAGACTTGTAAATGCCAGGTGGAACTGAAGTCACCGCTGATTTAAAAACCAAAATAAAGGACCCAAGCGGTCTCAAGCAGCCTCTGAACAGCTGATGGAACTATTATGTTGTGAAACTATAAATAGGCAGAATAGGACTAGAAAAGGACACCGGTAAAGAACATGAAGTCCGATTGTGTTTAGATCTTTTTGAAAGAAATTTTTTGGGGGGGCATTTTTCCATTTATTCGACAGGTCGTTAGGCAGATAGGAAAGGTGGGGAGAGAGAGGCTGACATGCGGCAAAGGACCACGGGTCGGACTTGAACCCGGGTCGGCCGTGCGAAGGACTAAGCCTTAGTGGTGCGCGCTCTATACCAGGTGAGCCAACCAGACACAATCTTAGATGGAGTCTTTCTGTCCAATCAGAGCAGCTGCAGCCATTTCTGGTCCAGGTCAGCCAATATAATCAGCTGTTGATGATCAGCTGACTAATAAGTTTGTTGAAAACGATTGCAGTAAGAGTAAGCACATGCATGACACACACAGACACACAGACACACACAGACACACAGACACACAGACACACACAGACACACACACACACTCACGGGCTGGAGGTGGTCTTTCTCTCTGCTTCTGTGGGGGCTGCCGTGCCGTTAGTGGCGGTGGGCTGCGGGACGGGAGATCCTCGCCGCGACCCAGAGGGGCTGGAGGCGGAGCTGCCGGGGTCAGAGGTCAGGGGGGAGGAGGCCCGGCTCAACCCCGCCGTGGGGCTGGGCGAGGCCGAGGAGAGGGCGGGGGAGAGCGGGGTGGGCACGGGGAAGGAGGTGGAGGGGGACAAGGTGGAGGGGGAGGTGGTGCGGGGGGAGGTGGTTCTGGGGGCGGGGCTGATGAGGTCGGGCAGGCTCTGGGCAGACGTGCGGCGGCTCCGGCGCTCCTCCTGGTCGCCGGAGGACATCTTGCGTCGCTCCTTGCGGAGGTGAGGAGAGGTGTCGTCCGTCTCTCCGTCCTCGTGCCTCAGAGCCGCCTGCAGCGCACACACACGCACACACACATACACACACACACACACACACACACACACACAGACACACACACACACACACACACAGATAACAAGGTTTCCACATGACAGTGCAGATATTATACTGTATACTTGCTTGTCTAATCCAGAGCGGTCGGATGAGAGTTGGGCGACCTGACCCGAGCCCGTCAGGTACCGGTCATGGGCCGGCTCGGTCACGTTGATGGACCTACCTGTACTGTCTGCGTGTAATCAATCGTCTGGTACGTTATATCCTACGTTATTGACAACACCTGAATGCAGCATAAACGTTTTCTGGCAGTGTCGTAAAGCCAAAACAGGAAAAAGTAAAAAAAAATTGATTTGGATGACGGGTAGCTCTGTGAATTATGATGCGCTGCCACAGATAACATGAGGAAACGTGTCTGTTGTGTTCGGCCTAACATTACTATCCTGCTGTTCACATGCTGTAATCAGGGTAAAGCTGTAACGTTAATGGGGACAACGAGACGTGTTGGGACAGAAAAGTAAAAGTAATCTCATGTGTAAGAAATGACTGTTCTACATTGAAGTAAAAATGTAAATAATTAACTTGTTGGTTTTGGATTTTTTTTTGCTTCAAGAGTGCATTTTTGTTCGTATGACCCTCAACACAGGCTTTGAGAATCCCGTGCCACTTACTGATACGTATGCTTAAATTACCACACTCATATTGCAAAATGAATTTAGGCCCTCACTGTAATACTTCAGAAGTTGAATTTGAAGTTCAGCATTAATACATTTGTCATTTTTTGTCTTAGATTTACCTTTGTGTGTTATTGCAATATAAAACTACATAATTGAGAATCGATTCTATATTCTGGAATCGAGAATCGTTGGAATCGAGAATCGATTCTGGAATCGGATTGTGACCCCAGGAATCGGAATCGGATCGGATCGTGGTTTAGCCGGATCGGAGCATTAATATTTTTGTTTATAGCTTTTTTTAATTTATCGCAGGTCATATCGTCATCGCAATATTGAACAGTGTTATCGCACATCGCAGCTTTTCCTCATATCGTGCAGCCCTATTACAGAACAGAGTAGTAACTACAGACTAAGAGGATGAAGTCTAATTTAGCTCAATTAAAAAATCCATAAGTCTCATTTTCTCATTTTAAGTACCCGGGTTTTGAGTGATAATAGACTTCTTTTGCATAAAGTAGATTGCTTGAAATGAGTCTTTTTGATCTTATTTCAAGATGTTATGTCCTATGTGGGTGTGTTTACCTCGTACACAGTGAACTGGGAGCGCAGGTCTGGCTCGGTGGCCTTGTTGCTCATGTGTTTGTGGATGATGGTCTCCATGCCCAGCTGCTCCAGACTGTCCGTCACATCGTAGAACGAGTCCTGGTCAGGCAGCGCCGCCAGAGTCTGACACACACACGCACACGCGCGCACACGCACGCACACACACACACACACGCACACGCAGACACACACGCAGACACACACACACACATGCAGAAAGACATACACACACATGCGCACACACGCATGCATGCACACACACACACACACACACGCACGCACGCACGCAGGCACGCACACACACACACACACGCACACGCACACACATTCGCAGGCACAGGCACACGCACACACACACATACGCACGCACACACACACATGCAGAAAGACATACACACACACGCACGCACGCACACGCACACACACACACACGCACACGCACGCAGAAAGACATACAGTACACACACATGGACTAATATGAATAGATATGTACTGTATACATACTATACATACATCCTACACATTATACGATGGTCTTTTCTGATTGGCCGGCAGGTGTGCAATAAAAGCATTTAATGCACACATGAATTCATACACTCACACCTGTGGGCAGGTCTTCAGTCCACCTGAGCCGCAGGTGGACACACCTGAGCCGCAGGTGGACACACCTGAGCCGCAGGTGGACACACCTGAGCCGCAGGTGGACACACCTGAGCTGCAGGTGGACACACCTGAGCTGCAGGTGTTTGTTTACTTTGTTCACAATGTTTGTTTACCTTGTTGATGAGCGTCATGGTGAAGATGAGGAGGTCGGTGTCAGCGCCGTTCCTCTCCTCCAGGACGTCAGTCACATAACTCCAGGGCTTCACACCTACACACACACACAAACGCACACAACGCGCACACACACCGGCACACACACACACACAGGCACACAGGCACACACACACCGACACACACACATGCATGCATTGCATACGTCATTCACTTCATTGAGGGAACTCACCCCAAATAGAGAGGCAAAGTGAACGTCACTTCCTGCTTCAGCAGCACTGTACCAGAGATTTTCTTCAGCAATTTATTTTCCCATAGACATTTCATAAAATGCTTATCCAAAGAGTTTTACTTGGTCAAACCAAACGGTTCAGCTATATTTAGAATCAGGAGAGACCATAGAACATTTCACTCGGTCCCAAACTTAAAAAAACAACAACATTGTTAAAATATATATATTATATATTTTTGGTTTGAACAAGTGAAAGCATTTTAGGAAATGTCTATGGGAAAATAAATGGCGGATGAAAATCTCTGGTACAGTGCTGAAGCAGGAAGTGACGTTCCACTTTGGCTCTCTATAGAAGTGTATGTTTGTGTTTATATCTTTCTCTGTGTGTGTGTGTGTGTGTGTGTGTGTGTGTGTGTGTGTGTGTGTGTACCTCTCTTGTCGTCCACAGTGTTGACAGCGTTGATCAGCAGTGGACTGTTGGACTCTGCATATTCAACAAACACTATGAGCAGCTTCAGAGCCGTCTTTACCACCAGACGAGACTGAGAGAGAGACACAGAGAGAGAGAGAGAGAGAGAGAGAGAGAGAGAGAGAGAGAGAGAGAGAGAGAGAGAGTCATCAGTTGTCCAGTCACTAGATGGCAGTACAGCACAATTCTTAATCTACTCTCTGTCTGACTCAATCACATTATCAGGTTCAAGTCCATTTATACATTGAGCACAATGCTTTTTTCAACTGATCCCGGGTCAGTAAGACCAGATATGCTCATCTAACTTCATTCATGACAATCTGACTTGAGATCAGCAGATATGTGACCCACATTAGTCTGGCTCAGACGATCCTCAGATCCGGTTTATGGTTTGTTTTGTCCTCCTGAGAGGCGCCAGATGGGCGGGGTTTACCCCTCAGAATGTTTCGGCCAATCACAGGAAAGTGTTTGAAAGTCAGTGCAGTGCTTTGCTCTGCTTAGCCGATACAGTTTGACCTGTTCTGATAAAGCCCCACCCACCTGGCACGCTGTGCAGGTTAAGACAACACTTCCTTCTACAGTCCCCTAATTACTAAGTATTTACCCTGTAAAGATATGGTGTTATTGTGGGTAATTACCACTGGTAAATACTGTAAGCACCAGGTAAGTATGTATAAGGTAAGTAAGTATTTACTGAGTAAATACTTAGTAAGGACTGTAAAAGGAAGCATTGCCTAGGTTAAAACAAGCCCTCAGAGTGACTTCAACTATCAGGGATCAATTTATTAGTGATTAGATTTATGATCAATATTGTTAGTGATTACATTGATACAGATTCTCTAATCCCTTCCTTTTGCAACACCGTGTCAGACTGATCTCAACACCGTGTCAGATCTGATCTGAGACTGATCTTTCTGTTTCCCAATCAGTTTTTAAAAGATAGGATCATTTGGGATCAATCCAGAATCCAGAATCCAGATCAATATTACAGAATCCAGTAACCTCACATTGGCAGATGGTTTGTTTTCACATAACCATCTGGGAACGATTTGCGCGGGAAACCGTTTCAAAGGGCGGGCACTTTCAAAAAAATACCTGGCAGTTGATTGGATGAACGATATGTCTATCACGGGCTCGCTCTCGCTGGCGTCGATCATTGATGTTGCCGTTTTATTCTGTCTATGTCTTGGATGCCGACCACCCACTGTTTTTTACAAACGAGGGACCACAATGGAAACAAGTCATGGATTTTATTGTGTTTTAATTCCTCGACAAGTTTAATACCGGTTGTATGGATTTATCTGTTCATTGTGTATTTTTAACAACGGTCTTAAATAAATTCATTCATCAGACTAACACATTTCACCTGGGCTTTCATTTGTCCTGAGGGGGAGGAGAAGTGACCGCAGTTTCATTTTTGGCTGAACTACTCCTTTAAAGATACAATTTAGTCTCATTGGAGGCAAAAATAATTCAAAACCAAACTTCTCATTTCTCTGCTTTCATTCATTCACTGATCCTTCGGAAGATAAAGTTCACCAGAGCAGCTGGGGTGAGTCGTTTGTTGATTTAATCAAATGTAAACATTAAATTCTATTTTTAATCTATATTCCAGATGGAGAGGCTGTATCATCCCCACATCATCACCAGTTACATCACAGTCTCTTGGTCCTTCATGTCTCTAAATCCTGAATCCTCGTCGGATCAACTTTCTCCTCGTTTTTGGCATCAAAAGTCTCCTCATCTTTGCTTTGAGTTTTGAAAAACAGATATATTTAAGACAGATCTCAATCCAAACCCCAGTATGAACAGAACAGACAGACAGACAGGTTGAGGACTCACCAGGCTGCCTGTCAGGGTGTAGAGCCACTGCACCGTCTCACTGTGGTTTATCACTCCATTCATCCCATCCACAAACAGCATGATCTGACTCAGCGCTGAGGAGACAAACAGACAGACAGTCAGACAGTCAGGCAGGCAGGCAGACAGACAGACAGACAGACAGACAGACAGACAGACAGACAGTCAGACAGGCAGACAGACAGACAGACAGACAGACAGACAGACAGGCAGACAGGCAGACAGACAGGCAGACAGACAGACAGGCAGGCAGACAGACAGACAGTCAGTCAGGCAGGCAGGCAGACAGACAGACAGACAGGCAGACAGACAGTCAGACAGGCAGGCAGACAGACAGACAGACAGACAGGCAGGCAGACAGTCAGACAGGCAGACAGACAGACAGCCAGACAGACAGGCAGGCAGACAGACAGGCAGGCAGACAGACAGACAGACAGGCAGACAGACAGACAGTCAGGCAGGCAGGCAGGCAGACAGACAGACAGACAGACAGACAGACAGACAGGCAGGCAGACAGTCAGACAGGCAGACAGACAGACAGCCAGACAGACAGACAGGCAGGCAGACAGACAGACAGGCAGGCAGACAGTCAGGCAGACAGACAGACAGCCAGACAGACAGACAGACAGGCAGGCAGACAGGCAGACAGACAGGCAGACAGACAGACAGACAGACAGACAGAACATCAGCATAAGAAAGAGTTAACGTGATTTTTCCACAGAACCGTCCAGTAGAGCCTATAATCTGCCTTCGTCACCCGGGCCACGGGTGCCAGAGGGAGCGCTGATTCAGGCTGCGTGTGGTTGGGTCTGGATTAGTCTTTTCCCAGACTCAAATATGATATTGAAGCGCTCCACATACATCATAGTGTCTATGCCACTTTCCCAGCTCCCGCTGCTGTTTTGAGGGCGGGTCTAGGGGGTCTTAATTGAATGACTGACAGGTTGTAGCACCAATGAGAGAGTGGTTTGAAAAATGACTGACGGGTCATAGCACCAATGAGAGAGTGGTGATGGGCGGAGTCCGATTGGGTGGGACAGACAAGCAGGCACAGGCAGACAGACAGGCAGACAAACAGACAGACAGGCAGGCAGGCAGACAGACAGACAGACAGGCAGGCAGGCAGACAGACAGACAGACAGACAGACAGACAGACAGACAGGCAGGCAGGCAGGCAGACAGACAGACAGACAGGCAGGCAGGCAGGCAGGCAGACAGACAGAGAGACAGACAGACAGACAAAGAGAGACAGACAGACAGACAGACAGACAGACAGACAGACAGACAGACAGACAGACACAGACAGACAGACAGACAGACAGACAGACAGACAGACACAGACAGACAGACAGACAGACAGACAGACAGACAGACAGACACAGACAGACAGACAGACAGACAGACAGACAGACAGACAGACAGACTCTCCCACTGGAATTTTTCTTTTTCTTTTATTAGACAGGAAGGCTCGGGGGAGAGAGGCATGACATGTGACAACGGTCCCAGGCTGGATTCAAACCCACGGTGTCACAGTTACATGGTATGAACTGTAGCTAAACGAGCCACCAGAACAACCTGATTATACTTTTGTTTTGAAAATGTGTTGCATCAAAACACACCAGGCAGCCACACAAACTAGTGTACAGCAGCAACTGTTAGCATAGGTCATATTGATCAGAGGAGGAAACATGATCTTCACATGTTGACTGTTGGGTTGGAGCTATGCTGCTGTGGCATGTTGATGCTTGTAGGTGCAGGGAAGATGTTTCTTCTTGTTTTCTTCAGCACGTCTTGTGTCTATTGTACCCAGTGTTGGGGGGGTAACTCATTACAAAAGTAACATAGTACATGTAATATATTACTTTGAGCAGTAACTCAGTAATATTACTTATAGGATTTCAGTAATATTATACCAGTTACTTTGTCAAGTAACTCAAGTTACAAATTGTTTTTTCTGTTTTTTTTATCAAAGCACATATTTAAAAAAAGATACAATCAATTCCTAATCAAACTGTGTGTTTTTATGCAAATAACCACTATAGATGACAATAACAAAGGAAAAGAATAACATTTAGAATTTTGGACTGTTTACACTGACTTCAAGGCGGTTGAAATTATTTTTCAGGATGGTTCCGGGGCGGCGATGTCATTCTGTTGCTGCTGTTGTTTTGGTCAAAGTAATGCAAAAGTAGTGTAATAAGTAACGAGTTACTCTACACATACAGTAAGTATTGTAAAGTAACTTAATACTTTCAAATGAAAGTAACTAGTAATATGTAGTATATTACAACACTGATTGTGCCATGTCATTCTGATGAGTCGTTTGCTCAATACTGTGTTTCTCCTTTGTTTTCTGCTTGATGTTGTTTTTCTAACGTTGCATCATGTACTCATAATGATTATCGGAGCCAAAGGCACATTTCTGTGAGAACGGCAAATAAAGTCTTATCTTATGGGAACACTTTTCCTCTGTGGTTGCGTTTGCTTCCAGCCAGCTGCTAGTTTAGTTTCATAGCGGTGGTTGTGACGGGGAGCATTGTGTCTGTGTGTCACACGCACCAGAACACACAGTAGCTTGTGTGGCGAGGAGGAGGAGGAGGAGGAGAGATCAGCTTTCACTGCATTGTGTTGTGTTCACCGTCCAGTGTGGTTAGGTTACAAACGCCCTCTGTAGGCCCTGTAGGCCGCCGCACAATGCTGCTGTGAGGAAGTCTAGCTTGTTTCGGCCTGCTGCAGCGTCAGCCGGGTGGGCTGCACTTCCCCGTAACAATTCAAGGGCGAAAAATACTGAGCAGACTTTCAAAATCACTTCCTGCGGTCGGCTCAAGTTTCTGGCTGGTATTGTCCCATGTGGAAAGCCCCGCCCATCTCAGCACCTCAGGAGGATAAACCAAACATCCAGCAGGATTTGTAAATAGTATCTGAAGGGTGTATATATTGTATAGGTTACTATAGTCTTTACATCATACTCTTTTTTGCTGTCTGTAACTTGGGTTTGTGTATCACTATGGGTATTGATTACTTGTGACTCGGTTGGTTGTAATTAGTTACAATAGTGAATGGTTGGGCATCTATACCATTTTTTTTCCTCACTGTGAAGTTTGCCTGATGAAGAACTTGAAGGTCGAAACTCTGTACTGTAGTGAATAAAGTATTTAGAGCAGCGTTTTAATCCAGTACTTTGACCTGAAGCTCATATTGTTTATTTTGCTCAGCAGAAGCAGATGGAATCAGATGCAAAGTGAACTGATCTATGGACAAAGATCTAATATCTACACCAAAACTCCACACCGATGCTCTTGGATCTGCTGGAGAGATGAGAGCTGGAGTCGAAACATTTAAGAAAACAGCAACTGGAGTGATGTTTATTCATAATAACGTTAGCTTCCCCTGTCAGTTGAAAAGAAGCGGCTGGCTAACTGCCCATGTCTCGGAGGAAGCATGGAGCCAGTTTCAGCTCTCCCCAGATCGGCAGAGGGTGGAGTAGCAACCAGGATAAATAAATTATATTAGCACTAAAGGGGGATAAAAATGGGATAAAAAATCGGGGAAAGAATATTAAAAAATAAAAATAAAAATAATAACGTTAGCTAATGTAGGCTAATGTAGCACTCAGCTAGGCTACTTCATGTTATTAACTTGTTCATCTTATATCGCCTAATCAACTAGGTTGGTTCTTATTCTTAGAATTAACAATCTTAACTTGAATATTAGTAATATGCTAACGTTATGCTAATATCTTAGTGTAGGTGACACTCAAACTGTTTTAGCTGTCTGCTAGCTAACGCTGTTGTTAAAGTGACTTTAGCTGGTTAAAACTGCTACCGTAAATTCCGGACTATAAGGCGCACCGGTGTATAAGCCGCACCTTCAAAGTTGACTATTTTTTTCTTATATAAGCCGCACCGGACTATAAGCCGCGGGTGTTTTAATGGTATTTTTTTTTTTTTTTTTTTTTTTTTATTGTGTTTTAATGTTTAATTACCATATGTAATGCTCCCATTTATTAACATTTCAACAAAACAACATAACACAACACCACCTGTGTTGTTATTTACAGTGCACACATTGTCATACAGTGTCATACAGTGTCATACAGTGTGGTGAAAAGAGGGCAAGAGAGGAAATTAAAACAGAAGTGGCTTTATAGTTAGAAAGAGTGCTAAAAAAGAGAGATTTTTTTTTTTTTTTTTTTTTTTTTTTGAAAAAATCCATAGATAAGCCGCACCGTTATATAAGCCGCAGGGGCCAAAAAAGGCCAAAAAACGGGAAAAAAGCCGCGGCTTATAGTCCGGAATTTACGGTAGTTTGAACTTGTTAGCTACATGGCACAAAATTAGAGTTGGCAACGTCAGTTGTTTTCGAATTTTACAACTAACTGCTAACATTAGCAAATGTTATGGACAATATTATCGTTGATGTTCCTTCTATACAGTTTCTGTAGTATTTAATTTGGATGGTCTCCAGCTGCTCATCTTTCCACAGA
Organism: Poromitra crassiceps; assembly: GCF_964638095.1. Taxonomy (NCBI): domain Eukaryota; kingdom Metazoa; phylum Chordata; class Actinopteri; order Beryciformes; family Melamphaidae; genus Poromitra; species Poromitra crassiceps. The sequence goes on from NC_139645.1 coordinate 19,723,281, forward strand.
TGCAAAGATAGCTCTGGTTTTAATTTCTTCCAATCCTGAATATGAGTTAAATTAAATATGGCCGCATGTGAATGCTGCAGATCTGTACTGGATCACCCAGACCAAAGACCAAAGACTGAAGAACCAGCCGTCTCACCTCTCAGGATGTAGTTCTGGTAGTTGTGGTCTGCCTCTGCTCCCACTTTGATGAAACACGTCAAGCCCTCCGACACCACGAACTCTGGAACCAGGTCTTTATCATCCTGGAGAACCAAACAGTCCGTCAAACCAGAAAGTCAAACAGAACATTAACATCTAACATGGTAGGACAGGACATACATCTAGCATGGTAGAACAGGACATACTGTTACATCTAACATGGTAGAACAGTACATGAAGACACTCATGGAGCAGGGACACCAGGTTCTTTGGTTAGGCTAGTGGTTCTATATGGAACCCTAATGACTCTGGATGAGCTTAAAGAATTGGCTTATAGGACAATAAAACAATTCACTCATGAAACTATTCCTTATGTAGGAACGTGTTTCTCTCCGTGCTAATAGCCAATAGTAACTCAGTTGATGAAAGCTGTTGATCGGCACTGGAGTGGTTGCTTGAATGTGACTTGACTGTTAACAAGATGAGTCTCAACAGACATCTGACATGTTATCATCATGTTATCGAACACCTTTCATTAATGATGAAAGGGATTGAAGAAAAAGGGTTAATAGATGTACATGAATGTTAATTACATGAATGATGATGAAGGAGGGACATGAATGATGAAGAAAAATGATCTTATGCACTCTGTGCACTGCCTGGTGGCACCTGGGTCCATTCAGACTCAAGCTTGGCCTCATAGCACACTTACTCATGATGTTGTCTTCTGACTAGATCATTGCTTGTGTTGTATAAAGCTCAGATGTAGGTTGCTTTGGATAAAAGCGTCTGCTAAGTGAAACTGTAAGGTTGTAACATTATCAAGTCAACAGTGGACTACCATAATAAAGTGGCACCCTTATTTTCTGTAGGTTGAAAAAGTCCATGATGTTCTGGCGTTAATCCATCTGGACAGAGATGGTGGAGACTGATGTTTCCATGGAAGGAGAAAACGACAGCGAGCCAAAAGAGTAACAGTACCAGCTACGACATTATGGGCCTGGCTTGGCTGGGAGCGAGTCCCACGGGCCGGAGGGGCTCAGGGGAGCACAGATAGGACTGAGTCACTGACTTGGTACCGTGGGCCAGAGGGGCTCAGGGGAGCACAGATAGGACTGAGTCACTGACTTGGTACCACGGGCCAGAGGGGCTCAGGGGAGCACAGATAGGACTGAGTCACTGACCTGGTACTGGTCTGAGAAAGGTTTGACCGTTCTGTGTGACAGCATGGACAAGAGGCATGAAAGCTCGAGTCTGAATCAGCCGTGTGCAGAAGCAGGCCTCCATTCTGTGAGTGTGGGACTAGTGTGGCAGAACCTACAGTAGCTTAACAGAACTTTTTCATAAATATGGCTGCTTTACTTCCTCATCGTCTGTTCAGGTTAGATTGGTTCTCACCATAGCCAGTATGACTACGTTTACATGCAACAAAATATTTCGGTTTTTACCCTTATTCCAAAAAAGACAATATTCCTAATAAGCTGTTTACATGGCTAATGAAAACGAAAATTCCACTAATATTCACGTTTATATGCAGCCATACATAGTAGTCCCATTACTGTCACGTAAAACGTCCCCATGACGTACTGTACGTCCTACGACTATGACAAACCGGATAATGGCCAGACACTGGACAATGATAAATAGGATTCCACCGGTGGCGGACTCATTCAGCCGTGCAAAACACAGCTTTCCTCTTTCATACGTTCAACCAACTTGTTGAAAAGGTTGGTATACTGTACGCCTCTTGACTTGGCTCCCAAAAGGCCTCTTTGATTTTTCTGGTCTTTTTTACAGCATACGGTAATATAAAATAATTCGAACAGATTAGAAATGATTTTGATTTACCCAACAGGGATATTTATACATTTTTACAAATAAGTCACTTTACACAGTCTCTCTTGAGGGAAGATAAATTACGTTTAGAATTGTCAGGTCTTATTTCAGCTGATAGCTCTAAAGGCACGATTTCATATATATATGCTCTTCTGTCGATGGCCAGCTCATCTTCATTTCACTATTCACTATTAAATATGCATTATAAAGTATGAGCAGGAAGCATGTTCTTTTTTGTTTTTCTCCTTTTTGTTTTCTTTTCTTATAAAGATTCACACTTGTTTTCTTTCTTTGTCATGTGCTGTATGTGAATACAGCACATGAAATCTGCAAAAATCTGAAAAATCTGCAAAAATCAATCAAATCAATTTGATGCTTTGAAGCCAGTCTGGGAACATGATCTTGGGGCCACGTTCAGTACAGAGAGCTGGTCAGCAATCTGCAATAAGATCTTTCCTAAATGTACTTCTCTTAATGTATCTGAACAAAATTATAATTTTTTTATAGAATCTATCTCACCCCTGTTCGCCTCCAAAATTTTTTTTGAAACACTTCCAACTCATCCAGGAACTCTTACTCATTTATTCTGGTTTTGTGACAAGATCCAAAATTACTGGAGAGATGATGTCCACTCTACTATTTAAGACATTATAGGAAAACAATTTGTTATGAGCTCAGTCTTGTATCTTTTGAATTATGACCCAGTTACAATGTTTGACAAAAATACAGAGTCTCTGTTAAATGTTTTACTTTATTTAGCAAAAAAATGCATATTATTATTATGGTCTACTCCTCAAGTACCCTCTGTAAACATGTGGCTGTCACAGGCCTCAACATTCTTACCTCTAGAAAAACTGACTTGTTATGACCTACATCAGAAATCTGACACTTTTCAGAGAATATGGTCACCCCTGTGTTCATATCTAGAGAGCCTCTGACTGATACACTGATACAGGTTTTTGGATATATTTGCGTATATCCAAAAACCTGTTGGTAATGGTATCCAAGTCTTTCATAATGTTCACAGTAGCTGTGTCTCTCCTTCCCACCAGAGATGTGGGTTTTTCTCATGGCCACGCCTCTCTGGCGAGTTGTTTGTTTACAGCATGTATACTGTTAGCTGACTGTTAACAAGAGGCCGTGTGTCACAAACTGCTGTAAAAACCCTCTTTGAGACGCATCTTCCCAACACGCTGTAAACAAGTCCAAAGAATGCTCATAAAAACACTATAATATCAGCATATCCCACGTCTTAATCGGAAAATGTGACATTCAGAGTAAAGGGCTAATTCGGAACATCCAAAGGGAATATGCTGTTTACATGAGCCGGAATGTGGTTTAATCTACTGAACAACATGTCAGCTGGTTTAGGAAGGACAGAGGAGGAAACAGGATGTGACAGGTGTGTGGAGGAAGTTCCTGTCTCACCTGGAACAGCTGCTTCAGGGAGAACAGGGAGCGCCGGAGCTCAGGGCCGTGAGAGTTATACAGCTTCTCTGCAACACAGACACAAACCACTGTTATACACACCCACTACTGCTGCTAATGATGATACACAATTATGACTTGCAGTGGTAGATATTTTCTTTTTCTTATGCTGTCGTTAGTTTGCAAACAAATGCAAAAAAAATTTAAAATAAGTGCAAGTGAGGTGAGAAAACCACTTGGTTTAGACTGTAAACTTTACAGAGAGAGACCTCACGTAAACAACAAGATTAGACGTTTCACTAAGACAGAAACAGAAGCTTGTTATTACGCAGGATATTACAGCTAGCAATGAATCTGAGCAGAGGGGGAAGAGATGAGGCCCTATCGTCGTCAATTTGCTTTTTGCGCTTGCTCCCCGGTTTGCGCGTCGTAACGCCGTGTCTATGCTATCTTCTATGCTATCTTCTATGCTATCTTCTATGCTATCTTCTATGCTCTCTATGCTATCTTCGGATGAGCACAGACTGCCATTTTGCGCTCCGGCACTTTTGTGCTGGTTTTTCCGCCTCAGCGCAGCGTGCCATATGCTAAACCAGGCGTGGCTGCGCTAAATCCTCATGTTTGCTATCGTCCCTATGCGTGCAGTTCTTTGCGCTAAGACGTCTGAAAAGCACGCGCAGTGCAGTGCAGTGCAGTGGAAATCCTTGGATACGTCATTACGCACGGATGTCCCATTAAAATACAAACGCCAGGACATCAAATTCTGTCAGGTTTTCTGTGGAAAAATAAACAGGAACAAATAGGCTACAAAGAGGCGTTAATGGGAAATGAATTGAGAAAACGTGGACATTGTAGCCTACTTGCCACACTGGTCCACACCACACCAGAGCGGAGCACACCACCCTGCACCGAGCAGCAGGAGGAGGAGTGTTATCTGAAGACCTGGCAGCACAGCAGAGGAGGATCAGAGCTGGCAGAGTCAGAGCCTGTTCATCATCACTGACCTGATTTCACCCCTCAGTCTCTCTCTCTCTCTCTCTCATATCACCCTCAGTATCTCTCTCTCTCTCTCTCATATCACCCTCAGTCTCTCTCTCTCTCTCTCATATCACCCTCAGTCTCTTTCTCTCTCTCATATCACCCTCAGTCTCTCTCTCTCTCTCTCATATCACCCTCAGTATCTCTCTCTCTCTCTCATATCACCCTCAGTATCTCTCTCTCTCTCTCTCATATCACCCTCAGTCTCTCTCTCTCTCTCATATCACCCTCAGTATCTCTCTCTTTCTCTCTCTCTCATATCACCCTCCATCTCTCTCTCTCTCATATCACCCTCAGTCTCTCTCTCTCTCTCATATCACCCTCAGTATCTCTCTCTTTCTCTCTCTCTCATATCACCCTCCATCTCTCTCTCTCTCATATCACCCTCAGTCTCTCTCTCTCTCATATCACCCTCAGTCTCTCTCTCTCTCTCTCTCTCTCTCATATCACCCTCAGTATCTCTCTCTCTCTCTCTCTCTCATATCACCCTCAGTCTCTCTCTCTCTCATATCACCCTCAGTCTCTCTCTCTCTCATATCACCCTCAGTCTCTCTCTCTCTCTCTCTCATATCACCCTCAGTCTCTCTCTCTCTCTCTCTCTCTCTCTCTCTCATATCACCCTCAGTCTCTCTTTCTCTCTCTCTCATATCACCCTCAGTCTCTCTCTCTCTCATATCACCCTCAGTCTCTCTCTCTCTCTCTCTCTCTCTCATATCACCCTCAGTCTCTCTCTCTCTCTCATATCACCCTCAGTCTCTCTTTCTCTCTCTCTCTCTCTCATATCACCCTCAGTCTCTCTCTCTGTTTTGTAACAAAAACTCTCCCACTAGAGTTTCAACACCCCCCCCCCCACACACACACACACACACAGTCTGTACCAGACACTTGTTGATATTGCATTTCTTGCTCACAGATACTACTAACCTACTACTGATAATGATGATAACAATGGTAAAGTATACAGTACCACTTTTCTAAAAGAAACAAAAAACAAAAAAACAGAAACGTACTTCAGAAAATCCACTACGTTACATTAGAATATTGCAGAGTATGTTTCTTTGTTTTGTCTACAGATTAATGAAATATGACCGGCATTAGCTGACACTTTTTTAAGGCCGCTCTTCAGGGCATTGGGCAACCAAGACCATCACTGTACATGTATTTATTTATGTATTTATGTATGTATTTATTTATGTATTTATTTATGTATTTATTTACGTATTTATGTATTTATTTATTTATTTGTGTATTGTGTATTATGCATTTTTGTGCTGTTATGACTTTAGACTTACATGCCAGTGGAAGAACAACCCGCTCATCACTCTCATAGAGACAGTCCGCATGTCTGGGAACGCCCACAAAATGTTAAACGGCTGGCGCGCAAGTGGGGTAAAAATGCCGATATATCTCATGGGCTGACTCACTAAAAGATGGTGCTGCGGCTCTAAACTACAGGTTTGGGGGTTCTAGAGCAGAACACAAGACGTCTGCTCAGATGTGCGTTTACTGCGGTGGTTAAATCCCCGATCGTGTCTGCCTGGGCTGGGCTATCAGCTAAATTATAACTTTGCTGAATGGATAGAACGGGGGTTTTTACCCCACCCTGACCACGCCTCCAGCCAGGCTAAGCCAGCTAACCCAGCGTCTATTGTGGGCGTTCCTAGAGCCTGTATGGGCGTTCCCAGACATGCGGACTGTCTCTATTACTGCCACTTGGTGACTTTAAGATGATTCTGCCCTACCTTAATTGTGTATTGTTGTGTATTGTTGTGTATTGGTGTGTATGGTGTGCGCTGTCTTATGTCAGCGCCAAATAGGAATTTCCATATTTGTAAATTTGATAGACAACAAAGTAGTCTTGAGTCTGGTAACGACTCTCCCATTACTAATTTGTGTAAAATTGGCTTTGACATTTGGAAGTCAACAGCTGTGTTCCTTCCGTGTGTTGCTGAACTTTGCTCCAGCAGGACTTCTTCTGCACAGTTTCCTTCTCTGCCCTCTGTGAGTTATGACAGTGTAGATGTAGATGATCCTGGGAAGCAAGAACATCAAAACAGGATCTGTGTGAGAAGAAAGAGCCACTAATGCTTCAGACTGCTTTGATCGCTCGTTTAGCGGGCGGGGATTTCCACAATGGAATGAAACTATTTCCTGTTTGTTGGCATCAGAGGTCACGACCCCTGGCCCCGCTGAGGAAACTGTGTCAGATTGAATATTCAGAAAGTTGACAGAGCGAGGGGAGCAGGGAGGAACCGAGGAACCAGCAGAAGAAGAAATGAAAGTGATGTGTCAAATAACAGACTAAAGGGGAAGCCCACATACACACACACACAGAATACTACTGTACTGTACATATTTCTAATTAATACACTGTTCTCTTTTCACAACACACGTGTACACACCGCAACACTTTCTGTACGTATGTATGGTTTCTGTAGACTGGTGAGGGACTTTTCCAACCTAAAACAGCAACTGGTGATGTTCTTTGGCATTCTGGCTCCAGGTAGTAGTTACTTTGTTGTGTTTTTTCTAGTGGAGTTTGCTGTGAGAAAATGTTTCAGGATGTCAAACATCTTTGGTAAAATCAGAATTAAAAAGTGAGGCCTTCTTTCTAGAGCCGCCATTTTGCACCAAGAGACGTTCAACAACCACACAGAGAGAAATCCATTGTAGAAGAGGAGAGAGAGCAGTTTCTGCAGCCACAGGAGCAGGAGAGAGACCAGCATGCACTGCAGGTAGAAGAGGAGAGAGAGCAGTTTCTGCAGCCACAGGAGCAGGAGAGAGACCAGCATGCACTGCAGGTAGAAGAGGAGAGAGAGCAGTTTCTCCACCCACAGGAGCAGGAGCGAGACCAGCATGCACTGCAGGTAGAAGAGGAGAGAGAGCAGTTTCTCCACCCACAGGAGCAGGAGCGAGACCAGCATGCACTGCAGGTAGAAGAGGAGAGAGAGCAGTTTCTGCAGCCACAGGAGCAGGAGCGAGACCAGCATGCACTGCAGGTAGAAGAGGAGAGAGAGAGAGCAGTTTCTGCACTCACAGGAGCAGGAGAGAGACCAGCATGCACTGCAGGTAGAAGAGGAGAGAGACCAGTGGGCTTTTCTCACTGAGCTAATGGTATCGCTACTTTTCTTTTTGGTCAAGTTTTTTAGTATTTTTCTCACAATTGTACTTGGCCGATTCTCCCTGCTGTCCTGGTCGTTGCTCCACACCATCTGGCTGAACTAGGAGAGTTGTAGACTATAGCACATGCTTCCTCCGATACATGTGCAGTCGCCAGCCATTTTCTTTTCACCTAACAGCGAGGGAAGTAGCACGTGGGAGGATCACGCTATTCCCCCCAGTTCCCCTCCCCCTGAATAGGCGCCCTGACCGACCAGAGGAGGCACTAGTGCAGTGACCAGGACTCATACCCCACCGGCTTCCCACCCGCAGACACGGCCAATTGTGTCTGTAGGAATGTCTGACCAAGCAGGAAGTACCGCAGTCTCAGGAAGAACCCGGGTCTCCGCGGTGGTAGGTGAGTGCGTTTACCTCTACATTACCCAGACACCCCTACTGTATGCTATCTCTCTCTTCTCCTACATGTGTGACACCCACAGGTTACAAGTTATCTCCTGTTCTCTGGGGGTGGTTGAAAGGCATTGTGGGAAATGTAGTAAAAACACTAACTGCAGCAGAAGCAGACAAGGCAATCTGAGGGTAAGCGGGTTCACCGAAGCAATAAATTACAACACTTCATCACTAAATAAATAAGCGCTGGAATGCATTTGACATATGAGATGAGAAAATATGAAAAAGCATTTACAGCTGATGCTCAAATGTGCTGTTTAGATGTTGCTCTCTTTCTCTCTCTCACATACACACAAACAGCAGTCACCACATCCCATCATAGTAACAGGAAGTCGGTTGTCGTGGCAACGGGAACAACAAAAGCCAGCCTCTTCCAGGCTAAATGGGCCTGATCTCCTCTGCCGTGCTGACAGACTGACATCGCCACGGAAACACCGCCCTACCACACTCTTGGCCTGTGGACTTATTATGGGATGTCAAGACGCTAGCTGCTGGTAGCCATGGAGCTGAATAGTGCCAGGCCCAGAGGCTCCTCAGCAGCAACGTCCAGTTAGCCATCAAACAGGACACTTCTGACCTACTATAGTACGATACTAGCCAAGTCCACCACCTTAGTAGCCAAGTCCACCACCTTGCACTAGCGCCTCCTCTGGTCAGTTGGGGCGCCTGGTCGGGGCGCAAGGGAACTGGTGGGAAGAATAGCGCGATCCTCCCACAACGTGCTCGGCTGGCAACTGCGCACATGTTGGAGGAAGTATGGTGCTAGTCTCGGCTCTCCCCAGATCGGCAGAGGGTGGAGCAGTGACCGGTGGTGGGAATAAAATATATATATATATATATTCTGCAACTTCCTCAAATAAATGTCTGTGTTGCTACCCTCTATTACGACTAATACCACACAACAGTGATTGGCGTTTCTTTTTTTCTAGACTCAAATGCGTGGGTCCTTCTTTCCCTGGAAAATTCCTATTCTACAAAGACGTGATGCATTAATTACGCATCCCACTTCTGTAGCTTATTTATGGAATATGCAAACATGGATAATGGACAGCTTCAGTCCAATAGCTGTCAGCTACTGGACTTTTTTCAGACAAACCATGATGTCAAAGAAGTGCTTCAGAGAAACCCTGTGAGTGTGTTGAGTTGGCTCACTTGACTGTGGTGATGTCGGTCAGAGGAATGGAGAGGAGAGCGAGACAGGTGTGTGCAGCGTGAATCACCTTCCCAATTAATGGACCGAGCTCGTTAAGAACGTTATATAAATAATTGACATTAAACACGTTATTCATGCTGGTTATCTCATTGTATACAGTATATAGCCTACTGTAAGACAGGCTATAGGGAAATAAATGTGAGATGAGTGCATAGAGTAGCCTACAAAAGAAAATGCAGTGATGACAGTAAAGAGCTCAACTGCACGGTAGTGCAGTTACCGTCACAGCTCTAGTCACAGGTAAGTAGCAACAGAGAAAGTTACATTTATTCTGTTGTCCTATTGTCCTAAACCCAGCCAATCTGACAACTCAGAAAGATAAAACAAATGATAACTCTATATAGGAAATCAAATGAGACCAACAATTGTATTTATTTATTTATTTATTTATTTATTTATTTATTTATTTATTTATTTATTTATTTATTTATTTATTATCTTTTATTTATCCAGGCAGGGCCCATTGAGATACAATATCTCTTCTTCCTGGGACTGATGCTAATAACTTGGCATCAGTCCAAGTGGTGCAGTATATTTTAGTCCCTTCAAAGGTTATGAGAATGGATCAGGTCATTATGCGCTGGATCAACATGCTGATTGGCCGAGTGCCTCCTTGGCATGGCCACTGGCTGATGACAGCTAAAGACAACAAGGAAGTGCAGTGTTTACAAGACACACTGTACCACACACACACACACACACACACACACACACACACACACACACAGTTAATGTTGTTCTGGGAAGTAAAACATTTCCTTGAGGGGTCACAGTGGTGCAGTGGTAGCGCAGCAAGGAGGCCCTGGGTTTGATTCCCGCCTGGGACGCTGTGGGCGCTGAGGGTGTGTCCCCATCACCATATCCTCAGTGCCCACGGCCCAGGTGGGCTCATCAAAAGGGCCTTTCTGTGTGGAGTTTACATGTTCTCCCCGTGCTCCCCTGGGGTTTCCTCCAGGAACACCCCACTAAAAAAAAAAAAGAAAAGAAAAAAGGACACTGACTGGACCAACCATCAATAATTTGTATTATAGGTCTGGGTCAATAATCCTCCCTGATTGGCCGACAGGTATACATTAAAACCGTGTAATGCACACGTAGTCCGACTCGAGTTTAATCACAGTTCTAAACTAGAGAGCATACCTCTGCCACAGACTGGTGTTACGTGAATCCATTTGGAAGGTAGATGCCCTTTTGTGATTGGCTACCGCCCATTGCCACGCCCGCTTTTGGCCAGTGGGTGTGGAAAGTTAATCAGTAATCAGTTAATCATGTACTGGTTTGCGCCTGTTTCGTCTCTCCAGATCTGTCAATTTATTTTGGTCTATTTTGTATTGCGTTTTGTATTCATTTGTTGACACAATAAATAATTGATCACAACAAAGTGTCATTTATACTTCAATAAGTCTTCCACTTTAACATCATATTTGTGTTCCAGTAATAGTCATGCTTTCAGTAAACTCTTGAATACTAATAAGCAGTTAAGAACTGAACACTGTCTAGTTTGTTTCCTACTGAAGCAGACTGGTACAGTTTTGCGTGTCCAAAGCAAAAATCAAACAGCCTTTTCTCTTCTTTGTTTTGTCATAATTAAAAAACAAAAATAAATATCCCTTCACTGAAACTCTCCTGAAAAGACGTCAACAGTGTTCTGACTCTCAGCAGGAGAGAGAGAGACAGACTTGTGAGGAAAGCTGGCCATCATCAGCACATTCCAGTGGGTCACATAATATCAGATCAGTTGAGATGAGCTGAAGCTGCTGCTTCTGACAGACACAGAGAGAGACAAGCTGTGAGGGGCTTGGTGCTGTGAGGACCAACCAGGACGTTTGGCAGCGACATCGACCAAGATCCAGGAGTTAAGACTGCAAAAGGTTTCAATTTAAAACACTGTAGGCCTGCTGCATGTTGTGGCACATTTTCTGTATTTTTTTCCAATCAGCCGATCAGCATTTTGGTCAAGTCCAGGTCAAGTCTCAAGTCTTTGAGCTCAAGTCCAGGTCAAGTCCCTGAGGGGCAAGTCCAAGTCAAGTCACAAGTCTTTGAGGTCAAGTCTCAAGTCTTTGAGGGGCAACTCCAAGTCAAGTCTCAAGTCTTTGAGCTCAAGTCCAGGTCAAGTCCCTGAGGGGCAAGTCCAAGTCAAGTCACAAGTCTTTGAGGTCAAGTCTCAAGTCTTTGAGGGGCAACTCCAAGTCAAGTCTCAAGTCTTTGAGCTCAAGTCCAGGTCAAGTTCCTGAGGGGCAAGTCCAAGTCAAGTCACAAGTCTTTGAGGTCAAGTCTCAAGTCTTTGAGGGGCAACTCCAAGTCAAGTCTTAAGTCTTTGAGCTCAAGTCCAGGTCAAGTCCCTGAGGGGCAAGTCCAAGTCAAGTCACAAGTCTTTGAGGTCAAGTCCCAAGTCTTTGAGGGGCAAGTCCAAGTCAAGTCACAAGTCTTTGAGCTCAAGTCCAAGTCAAGTCTCAAGTCTCTGAGCTCAAGTCTAAGTCAAGTCACAAGTCTTTGAGCTCAAGTCCAAGTCAAGTCTCAAGTCTCTGAGCTCAAGTCTAAGTCAAGTCTCAAGTCTTTGAGCTCAAGTCCAAGTCAATTCTCAAGTCTTTGAGCTCAAGTCCAAGTCCATTCTCAAGTCTTTGAGCTCAAGTCCAGGGTTGAGTCTCAAGTCTTTGGTCACAAGTCCAAGTCAAGTCTCAAGTCTTTCAGCTCAAGTCCAAGTCAAGTCTCTGAGACACACACACACACACACACACACACACACACACACACACTAGGGCTGGGCGATTAATCAAATTTTAATCATGATTACGATTTGGGCTGTCCACGATTATGAAAACAAGATAATCGACATACAACGATTTTGCGGCTCTTGTCACTCTTGTTCTGTCTTGTGTTGTAAATCAAGCGGACCCCTTCCTTTGCTCAGCCCCTCCCCCAAAGCCCAAAACACACACACACCGCTCGAGTTGGGAATGACTGTCATGTGAACAGAGAGCCACTGCAAGTTTCTCCTCCCCGCTTATTTCCGTAGTAGCACAAGAATAAGATAACAGAAGTCACAGAAAGAGAGCCGCTGGTCGAGAGGAGAGGTAAAACAACATATGTGGGGTGGAAACACTATGGTTTCGCCGAGTTTAAAGGTCCACACATCAAGAGCGATGCAAATATACAGCACGGAATTGCGATGCGAGTTTTGACCCACCTGTCAATCACAGCCACAGACTTGGAACAAACAGTGCAAGATATGCGCGGTCGCGGCTGCACCCCGCAACACGACCTCTCCCTCTTTCTTTAATCACTTGAAATCCACTCACAAAGTGGTCTATGACCAAGCAATAAACGCTAAACGAACAAAAATACAAAGCCCCATCTAGTTACTGCCACCGCATACAGTCATCGATTCAGGACACTTTACAATGCGACCGCATATTCAACAGCTAACGAGCTCACAGATCAACATTAACAATAGCCTATTATGAACCTAAACGACATAAGTCGCTTTGGATAAAAGCATCTGCCAAATGAGTAATTTAATGTAATGTAAACGAACGTTACTAGTGTTCTCATTTGGTTAGTTTTGAGGTTTAAGGACTACTAGTTCAGATGTTTACCAACATATTGAATGTAGATTAATAGTTGCAGTTGGTTGTGGCAGTTCACTGCAACATAGTAGGCCTATACTGTATATTTATTTTAGTTTTTATTTTATTTCTAAATCTTTGCACTTTTATTATTTATTTTCACTTATTTATTTTCAATTATATCTCAAATCCAAAGACATCCAATGTTAAATAAAAAGCCAGTGTCAATGTTCAATAAATTCATGATGTTCTCAATGTCAATGAGTAATCGTGTTAAATAATCGTGATCTCAATATCAATCAAAATAATCGTGATTATGATTTTTGCCATAATCGTGCAGCCCTAACACACACACACAAACACATACACACAGATTGTTCACAAGTCCCAAACCTCAAGTCTTTGAGGACAAGTCTCAAGTCAAGACTGAAGTCACTGTGTGTGTGACTTAAGTGTGACTCAAGTCCAAGTCCCCATCTCTGACATGGAGATAGCCGGTAATGACGGTAGTGTGTGTTACAGTTTGGAATACAACATCTAGTCGTCAATGGACCAGGCTGTGTATGTTTTTTTCTTTGTATTTCTTTTACATTTTGGGACCAACTGACCAACAGAGTGCTGCTAAAACACATGAAAACATGAGAACAACAGAGAGAACTGCTATTGTAAGTCTGTTATTTCACATTATGATTTCTGTCCTGTTTGTTTTCTGAGACAAAAGTATGTTTTTCCTTCCCTTCGTGTTGATGGATGAGCAGCATCACTGCACATTTCCTTTGGCAATATTGTCACACAGCTGCCATGTCAATAAAGCTTTTTGAACGGAATTATCAGCACAAAAGTCAGACAGAGAGAGACAGACAGAGAGACAGAGAGAGAGACAGACAGAGAGAGAGAGAGACAGAGAGAGAGAGACAGAGAGAGACAGACAGAGAGAGAGATAAAGAGACAGAGAGACAGAGAGAGAGACAGAGAGACATCTTGTAATTTAAAAGCAGCTTTCTAACAGACAGATGCGTGATGACACAAGTTAACTCAAACATAACAAACTGATCCAGGAGCAGCTGAGACAGATTACAGAGAAAACAGTGTGTTATACTCAGTGTGTGTGTGTGTGTGTGTGTGTGTGTGTGTGTGTGTGTGTGTGTGTGTGTGTGTATGTGTGTATGTGTGTTACGACCCCAGATAACATCACTGATGACGCGTCCTAGCGCAGGCGGTAGCAGTGTATTTGAGAATGTAGAACCCTGGCTTGCCTCTGGCCAGTGACACTTAGGAAAGACTAGGTGACAACCAAGTATAGTTTGGTGACAAGCTGGAGAGACAGTTGACGGCCGGAGAGACGGCAACCGGTACGGGATGGGATTAGCACCCCATCTTGGCTCTCTCGTGAGGGAGAAATCCACAAACGCTACGGATTAGCCTCCTGAAAATCTGCGCAAGATCGGCGCGGCCTGGGGTCCTTCAGGCTAGAGCGAGGTGCTCGACGCAGGTAAATGACGTGCAGCGCACAGGCCCTCTTGAGGCGTCCTTGAGGTATCCTCTCAGCCTCTGGATTGCCTTTGCCACGGGAGGGTCTGGTGAGACGAAGGAGGAGCACGGCCGGGAGTAACCCACAGAGCCTAGATCCTCCATGCACCGAAGGGCCAATACTGCGGCGTAGCACTAGCTCTATTGCAGCGGATTGGGTTCTCTTTTACCCCTCCCGCGGGCAACGTTGCAGACAGAGTAGTAAGGCTGATCCGTGAGCGGCTTCTGGGACGCGAGTCGGGGTCTTAATTGGCCTCGGCTGGGTCTACTGGGCGAGGGTGTATGATGTTGACAGACCCGAAACACCTTACGACCCCAGATAACATCACTGATGACGCGTCCTAGCGCAGGCGGTAGCAGTGTATTTGAGAATGTGTGTGTGTGTGTGTATGTGTGTGTGTTAGCCTGGATTCTCTGTCCCTGTGTTAAACAGGAAGTCAAATAAAGCTCACATGGAGCGTGTTTAGCAGCATCCTTCCTGACAAAGACAGCAGCACCCTACAGCACTCCACACCCCAGGGTGCCGCCTTGGAACAAAGACCGTCTCTGTTCTGGAGGATGAATCACTCCATAGTAAAAAATATATCTTACGATCTGTAAAAGTGTGTGAAAGGAAAATTCCATCCTAAAACACTTGCATTCCTGGCTCCTTTCATTAGTTTGTTGTGTTTTCCTGCTGCCATTCTGCTGCACTGGGAACTAGGAATTACCCAGTTGAATGATGTCACACCGGAGTTGACCGTGTTCCAGTAAACCCACAACCCACAGATAATGAGTTTACTGTGAGAGAAGACTAAGGAAAGCAGAACATATTGACATTTAAGAAGCTGGAACCAGAGAATTTACTTGATTATAAAAAAATATATATATATTTTTTTTGTCGATCAACTCATCGATTAATCGTTGCAGCTCTAATTACCACCAACAGACAGAGCAGTCAGGGCCATTTGTGGGTTCTGGAAGTAGAGGCATAGTGAGAGGTCGCTGCTTCTTCCTCCTCTCTGTTCTGACTGAACAACAGAGCAGTTTCTACTTTTAGCCTAGCTTTAGCTTCAGTATATATAGCCCTTTGTCTCCAGGTTTGCCATCATCCATCAGCAGTGAGTCTGTGATGCTGAGAGAGCAGCAGACCAGAGGCTCCTCCACTTCCTCTCCTGTCTGTCTCTCTGTGCAGCTGAACAGAGTGAGAGCAGCAGACCAGAGGCTCCTCCACTTCCTCCCCTGTCTGTCTCTCTGTGCAGCTGAACAGAGTGAGAGCAGCAGACCAGAGGCTCCTCCTCTTCCTCTCCTGTCTGTCTCTCTGTGCAGCTGAACAGAGTGAGAGCAGCAGACCAGAGGCTCCTCCACTTCCTCTCCTGTCTGTCTCTCTGTGCAGCTGAACAGAGTGAGAGCAGGGCAAACACAGCTGGGTTTCCTTTGCCGTTTACCACAGGTGTGTCAGTCAGCCTGTGTCTTTTGGTCTTCCTGAGTCCAGAATAAAAATAGATAAAACAGATTTAGCCGTCTTTGTTCTCAGCATCTCAACAGAAAGCCTTCTCAGTGTCGTCCATGACGACGTGGAGCAACCAGGTCTTATCTTGGTCAGCATTGGATTTTCGCTAACCTTCAGGGACTGAAGCATCTCATTTGCCTTCCTGGTGTTCAGCATCCATGAATCTGTCTTTTAGCATTTTTTGAATTTGCATCGTGACTCATAGCAGCCTGTAACCTGACACTAACGAGCCGCCCGGGAAACCGCTTCAAAAGGGCAGACACTTAAAAAAAAGATACCCGGCAGGTGATTGGATAAACCATCTGTCTATCACGTCGATCACATGGCTCGCTCACGCTGGTGTCACACCTAAAGCCCGCCCATAGCTGCCCTCTGTACTCTGATTGGTGTGAACCCCTGGCGATTCGGATTCAAGCCGATAGATTGGAACGTGGTAAGACGGATCTTTCATTGTGATCGTGATGTCATGATCTCACGTGAATCCAGCTGTGTCACACAAGGTTAAGGAGTCTGGTCAAGCATGTTCACCACTGTTGAGCCCAGCAACAGCAACAGCTGCACAACAAGCTGCAGTCTATGTTCTGTCACAGAGAGACTAAACAAGCTGCAGTCTATGTTCTGTCACAGAGAGACTAAGCTGCAGTCTATGTTATGTCACAGAGAGACTAAGCTGCAGTCTATGATATGTCACAGAGAGACTAAACAAGCTGCAGTCTATGTTCTGTCACAGAGAGACTAAGCTGCAGTCTATGTTATGTCACAGAGAGACTAAGCTGCAGTCTATGTTATGTCACAGAGAGACTAAGCTGCAGTCTATGTTCTGTCACAGAGAGACTAAACAAGCTGCAGTCTATGTTCTGTCACAGAGAGACTAAGCTGCAGTCTATGTTATGTCACAGAGAGACTAAGCTGCAGTCTATGTTATGTCACAGAGAGACTAAGCTGCAGTCTATGTTCTGTCACAGAGAGACTAAGCTGCAGTCTATGTTCTGTCACAGAGAGACTAAGCTGCAGTCTATGTTATGTCACAGAGAGACTAAGCTGCAGTCTATGATATGTCACAGAGAGACTAAACAAGCTGCAGTCTATGTTCTGTCACAGAGAGACTAAGCTGCAGTCTATGTTATGTCACAGAGAGACTAAGCTGCAGTCTATGTTATGTCACAGAGAGACTAAGCTGCAGTCTATGTTCTGTCACAGAGAGACTAAACAAGCTGCAGTCTATGTTCTGTCACAGAGAGACTAAGCTGCAGTCTATGTTCTGTCACAGAGAGACTAAGCTGCAGTCTATGTTATGTCACAGAGAGACTAAGCTGCAGTCTATGTTATGTCACAGAGAGACTAAACAAGCTGCAGTCTATGTTCTGTCACAGAGAGACTAAGCTGCAGTCTATGTTATGTCACAGAGAGACTAAGCTGCAGTCTATGTTATGTCACAGAGAGACTAAGCTGCAGTCTATGTTATGTCACAGAGAGACTAAGCTGCAGTCTATGTTATGTCACAGAGAGACTAAGCTGCAGTCTATGTTATGTCACAGAGAGACTAAGCTGCAGTCTATGTTATGTCACAGAGAGACTAAGCTGCAGTCTATGTTCTGTCACAGAGAGACTAAGCTGCAGTCTATGTTATGTCACAGAGAGACTAAGCTGCAGTCTATGTTATGTCACAGAGAGACTAAGCTGCAGTCTATGTTATGTCACAGAGAGACTAAGCTGCAGTCTATGTTATGTCACAGAGAGACTAAGCTGCAGTCTATGTTATGTCACAGAGAGACTAAACAAGCTGCAGTCTATGTTCTGTCACAGAGAGACTAAGCTGCAGTCTATGTTATGTCACAGAGAGACTAAGCTGCAGTCTATGTTATGTCACAGAGACTAAACAAGCTGCAGTCTATGTTATGTCACAGAGAGACTAAGCTGCAGTCTATGTTCTGTCACAGAGAGACTAAGCTGCAGTCTATGTTCTGTCACAGAGAGACTAAACAAGCTGCAGTCTATGTTCTGTCACAGAGAGACTAAGCTGCAGTCTATGTTATGTCACAGAGAGACTAATCTGCAGTCTATGTTATGTCACAGAGAGACTAAGCTGCAGTCTATGTTATGTCACAGAGAGACTAAACAAGCTGCAGTCTATGTTCTGTCACAGAGAGACTAAGCTGCAGTCTATGTTATGTCACAGAGAGACTAAACAAGCTGCAGTCTATGTTATGTCACAGAGAGACTAAGCTGCAGTCTATGTTCTGTCACAGAGAGACTAAGCTGCAGTCTATGTTCTGTCACAGAGAGACTAAGCTGCAGTCTATGTTATGTCACAGAGAGACTAAGCTGCAGTCTATGATATGTCACAGAGAGACTAAACAAGCTGCAGTCTATGTTCTGTCACAGAGAGACTAAGCTGCAGTCTATGTTATGTCACAGAGAGACTAAGCTGCAGTCTATGTTATGTCACAGAGAGACTAAGCTGCAGTCTATGTTCTGTCACAGAGAGACTAAAAAAGCTGCAGTCTATGTTCTGTCACAGAGAGACTAAGCTGCAGTCTATGTTCTGTCACAGAGAGACTAAGCTGCAGTCTATGTTATGTCACAGAGAGACTAAGCTGCAGTCTATGTTATGTCACAGAGAGACTAAACAAGCTGCAGTCTATGTTCTGTCACAGAGAGACTAAGCTGCAGTCTATGTTATGTCACAGAGAGACTAAGCTGCAGTCTATGTTATGTCACAGAGAGACTAAGCTGCAGTCTATGTTATGTCACAGAGAGACTAAGCTGCAGTCTATGTTATGTCACAGAGAGACTAAGCTGCAGTCTATGTTATGTCACAGAGAGACTAAGCTGCAGTCTATGTTATGTCACAGAGAGACTAAGCTGCAGTCTATGTTCTGTCACAGAGAGACTAAGCTGCAGTCTATGTTATGTCACAGAGAGACTAAGCTGCAGTCTATGTTATGTCACAGAGAGACTAAGCTGCAGTCTATGTTATGTCACAGAGAGACTAAGCTGCAGTCTATGTTATGTCACAGAGAGACTAAGCTGCAGTCTATGTTATGTCACAGAGAGACTAAACAAGCTGCAGTCTATGTTCTGTCACAGAGAGACTAAGCTGCAGTCTATGTTATGTCACAGAGAGACTAAGCTGCAGTCTATGTTATGTCACAGAGACTAAACAAGCTGCAGTCTATGTTATGTCACAGAGAGACTAAGCTGCAGTCTATGTTCTGTCACAGAGAGACTAAGCTGCAGTCTATGTTCTGTCACAGAGAGACTAAACAAGCTGCAGTCTATGTTCTGTCACAGAGAGACTAAGCTGCAGTCTATGTTATGTCACAGAGAGACTAATCTGCAGTCTATGTTATGTCACAGAGAGACTAAGCTGCAGTCTATGTTATGTCACAGAGAGACTAAGCTGCAGTCTATGTTATGTCACAGAGAGACTAAGCTGCAGTCTATGTTCTGTCACAGAGAGACTAAGCTGCAGTCTATGTTATGTCACAGAGAGACTAAGCTGCAGTCTATGTTATGTCACAGAGAGACTAAGCTGCAGTCTATGTTATGTCACAGAGAGACTAAGCTGCAGTCTATGTTCTGTCACAGAGAGACTAAGCTGCAGTCTATGTTATGTCACAGAGAGACTAAGCTGCAGTCTATGTTATGTCACAGAGAGACTAAGCTGCAGTCTATGTTCTGTCACAGAGAGACTAAGCTGCAGTCTATGTTATGTCACAGAGAGACTAAGCTGCAGTCTATGTTATGTCACAGAGAGACTAAGCTGCAGTCTATGTTCTGTCACAGAGAGACTAAGCTGCAGTCTATGTTATGTCACAGAGAGACTAAACAAGCTGCAGTCTATGTTCTGTCACAGAGAGACTAAGCTGCAGTCTATGTTCTGTCACAGAGAGACTAAACAAGCTGCAGTCTATGTTATGTCACAGAGAGACTAAGCATCCACAGCTAATAGGACGAATCAGCGTGACGTCACTTGACACCCAGAAATGCGGAACACCGTGGCAGTTAACTCATTGAGTGCCAAGGACGGACATGTTCGTCATTTCAAATAGTAACGTAGAGTGCCAAGGACGGACATGTTCGTCAATTGCGTTTTTTGACGGTGGGGCGTCGATCAAAGCCTTCTGCCTCTGATGTACAAATATTATAGCTATTGGATGTGTCTAACCTATTTTACAGAACCCTTAGGTGGCGACAGTGCTCTCCACATAACAGAAAGGCAAGGAAAAAACAAAGAAGAAGTCGTTATGGAAACGGAAATCGCATCGCATCCGTATGCATCGATATGCTGAAGCACGTTACTGCAGCTGTGCCTGCAGCAGCCAATCTGCTCCCACAATTGAGCCGGACAGCACATCCGCACATCCACACCGTGGAGTTGTTATTATTCTCAACTGGAAGCATCGTTGCCGGTGACAAACACACGCGGAACGCTGTAAAAAAGCAGGATGTCGATGTCCCTTCACTGTGCGCACAGCAAACTCAGCAGAGAGCCACCACAGACAGGAGGAGGAGTGTGCAGTTGAGGCGAGGCGAGGCGGGGCGGGGCGGGGCGGGGGGGGGGGGGGGCACGCAGAGCAGCGCGCAACACCCAGACAGACCCAGGCAGCAGGACAGGATTGACAAACGCAAGCCAGAATATCCGATCCCCACCAGCAGCAAATCAAGACCAGCAAGAAGCTGCAACCAGCAGCGCACGCAGGGGCCAGCGCTGCTGGTTGTAGCTAAAAAATATTATTCTGCCAAACAGAATTCCCTGGCCTTCACTGTTTTATTGAAGGAAATTATTTTTGAGGTGTGACTACATTAGAAAAGATTAGCTTCAGAGTCAGTGGTGTGCTTGAAATGTTTAATTTCACAAAAGGCCAATTATCTCAGCTTCTAGAAAAAAATTGCTGCTTTTGGATGAATCAAGCTATCTTCTCCGGCTCATAACTAAAGAACGGAAAATGGGATCAATAAACTTTTTTTTGCAGATGATAGAATAGAGTCTCATCGTTCTTTGTGCGTGTTCAGTGTTTACATAGTAATATCACACAATATTCTGTGGGCCTCGAGAAATCACTGAAAACGCTCTGAAACTCTGGCACTGGGAGCATCCGTTCTCCAAAAGTGGCTGGCACTCAATGAGTTAATAGTAGAGTTGTGCCAAACAAACGTTAATATCTCAAAAACTATACATCGCTTATATTTTGAGATTCTGAGTGAGAGCATGTCGTGTTAAAGTTGTGTGAACTGTCGCTGTTTTTAAAATGTAAACAGAGTCAAGCCGGCTAGAGCAGACACTCACGCCTCGCGCCACTTGGGCTCCATAGAGTTCCATTGCCACCCAGTGACGTGGTTTGTTTACCAAAATGCTGCTCAGCTGATCCCTCGTATAGCATGTGGCTAGTTACTACTAGCCATCTGGAACCACTTGACTCCACTAATGTGGACAATTAGCTATGATAGCCATCGACAGGCCACTGTGGCTCCAACAACAACCTCTGGCCACAGCTACAGAGGCAAGAAATCTACTACAGTAAGTGAATGGAAGTGTGTATGGAATGCATCATCAACAATGTTACATGTGGAAACATGAATAAAAGGAAAAGAACATTCTAAACAAGGAAATGGACGAGATCTTTCGAAATCTCTTCCAGCAGAGGTGTTTGACTTCTGATCCAGACCTGAAACAGCCTTTCAGAGGAGATGGAGAGGAAACAGCTGGACTTTCAGGTAACACATCCTCTGGCGGCCATATTGGCGCTTCTCAGCTGTTCACGACAGATGCTGAGAACAGATGACTGTGTCTCAAAGACGTATGACTGCGCTGTGCTCAGAACTGACCGATCATTTCATCCCCGATCCAGATCGGACAGGCACCCGATCTTGTGTTTAGATAGACTTTTATTTTGAAGG
The DNA here is from genome assembly GCF_964638095.1 of Poromitra crassiceps. Classification (NCBI taxonomy): domain Eukaryota; kingdom Metazoa; phylum Chordata; class Actinopteri; order Beryciformes; family Melamphaidae; genus Poromitra; species Poromitra crassiceps. The sequence continues at coordinate 19,744,996 of NC_139645.1, forward strand.
CTAAACGGTTTCTGCTAATTTGAGCTAGCTTTACCTTTCAAGAGACTTTGGGATTGTTTGGCTTCAAGAGGCTTTTGTTATGCCTGTTATTTATTAATTGATTGATTGATTGATTTTTCAAGTCAAGTAAAGTCACGTCCCAAAAAACCTCCTATCCAAAGTTCAGTTGTCTTGGAGTCTAAGCTTCTACACGGTTCTGCTCTATGGACTAACAGGACTAACTGACATGGAGGGAAGGAGATAATGTCAGCATTTAGATTTTTGGATGAACTATTCCTTTAACACAACTGATTAGCACACTGGCTCACTATCTAGCAGCAGCTAGCATTAGCATGTTCACATTAAAGGCCCATTCCGTTGGTTTTGGCGAGAAATAAATGTGCACAAAGTGTTTATTATTGGCACTGAGTGAATGCGCCTTGACGTCACTTAAAAATGGCGACCAGGGGCGTTTCTCTCCGACCAGCCGTTCAGAAGATACATGGAAAACCGCAGTTTCGAAGTGGATAGCATCTCCCGCCACAGCTAGAGGATGTGACGTCTCGCGCGTTCACGTCGAGCTTGCCTCTTGTCCTACGCTAACAGGAAATGGCTGAAGTAGCTTTTAACGTTACGCTCGTCGCTAGCTGCTAGCTAAAGGAAACAACAAACACAGACTCCAGCAAAAGTCCAGACTAAATAAATAAATATTTATCTAATGAAGCCCATCTGGCCAGACAGCAGCAATGTGACCGACATCGGGGGGAAACTAGAGTCAGGACTGTGTTTTCGGTTCATGAAGGGAACTTGCTGCTTGTAGCTAGTGTAATGTGGTTTTGACCAGATAACGTTAGCTGCTTGCTAATGGATTTTCAAGATTCAAGATTTTTACTGTCACTCCGTAGTACAAGTATCTGACCACCTGGTCAGAAACTCTGCTAACATTACCGTCTTGTGTTAAGTAATGCAACCCTAACGTTACTACCGTTATGCTTATGGTCATGGAACATTATTGTTTGACTACATTTAGCTGCGGTGGTGATTCGTTAGTGTCACAGTGGTACATCCTTTGTCCTATGATCCTTATATTTTATATTCTATTGTGTGGCTTTTATCATTCTACAGCGTGGGTTTTATCAGTATTTATCAATGATATTTGTTTGCTTTTTATTTGTGTGCTGTGTGGTTTTAGTTAGGCATTCTCATTTTACTATTGCATGAGTGTGGTGTGTTAATTGCATGATTGACGTGATGGATCAGTAAATGGGAACAGCTGTGAACCTGGACTTGACCACACCCCCTTACAGCCTCAAGACATTCTTATTGGTTAACAACGAGACAAGGTGTTTGGAGATGTGCTTTTAAATGATTGGAGACAGGTGTACGGGAGGAGAACAACAGAGGAGCGCACTGACACAGACAGGCAGAGCAAGTGGATCGAGGCAGGACGAGTGGCTGGAACGGACCGACGTGGGTGACCCAGACCCGGACCACACACAGCGCCAGACGGGACGCAGAGGCGGAAAGGCTTGGTTCAACGCGCTTGATCAGCTAAGTACAGGAACGTGATCAGCTGAACCCAAGCCTTGTGTGTGTGTGAGCTAACCCCTACGCAAATCCAGACTGAGGGCATCATTTATTCTTTCACAGCAGAGCCCAGCACGACGCAGAGGCCAACGCGACGCAGCCTGACCAGACACAGCCAGACGAGTCGCCACGGACGGAAAGACTTTGTTCAACGCTCGCTATAAGCTAACAGCTCTACAGCCAGCCAAGGTTCGGACCAGAGTGCTGTGACGGGACGCCAGCGACTCGGACATTGGACTCTTCTACCCACCACAGCACCCCAGCAGAGCCTTCTCCTCCTTGGACGTTTTTATTAGGATTTAACTGGACTTTTAGGAATTGTTGATTATTGTTTTTATTGACTTGGATACACTTTTGATTATTAAACCATTTAAACTTACCTATTTGTCATTGTCTCACCTTTTTAACAGTGGAACCATTTTAATTGCTGGTATTTTAAAGAACTCTGTGTGACATCTATTTTGGCGTTAGTCGGCAGGATACCAGCTCCACTGTTAAAAAAATGAGTGTTGACGGGAGTAGTCCTAGCACGCCTGTAGCGGCACAGTTTGTCATGCCGTGGTTTATGGGGGCTGCTTGGATTCCTAAATTTGATGGTGAAAAAGCTAAATTTGTAGAATGGAGGGCTCAGGTGGAGGCCATGCTGAGGGCACAAGGACTGAATGAACGGCAACAAGCTGATTTTGTGTTGGGAGCCCTAGAGGGAGAAGCTAAGCGTGAGCTACAGCTGGTCAGCCCAGATGAAAAGAGAACTGGACAGCAAGTACTGGACATTTTACAAACACTATATGCCAAACCAGCCACCAAAGCACAACTACGTGGTAGTTTTCATAATTGTAAACAACGGGCAGATGAAAGTGTGAGTGCTTTTATACTCAGATTGCGGGAGCTGTTTTTCAGATGGCAAGAGCAAGATGGAGATGGGACTGAAGACCGTGATGAGCTGCTGCTCCACCAGCTGATTACTGGACTACAAGCAGGACCCATAAAGCAAGAATTGTTTCGGCAGATGCGGCGGAATGAGCGCACAACTTTTGCTGCCACCTGCAGAGAAGCGCGGGCCCTAGAACAGGAGCTGCAAGATGGGGATGACGCCATCTTGTCTCAGAGGGTTGCTGTTCCAGCCCCACGGAACACAGCAGTAAACCTGGAACAAATAAAGGGCCAGATACAGACCGAACTGCAGCATGAGCTGATGGGAGAAATGAGGAAGGAAATCAGGGAACAGATGAAAGCCCTGTCGGCTAATTTAATGGAGGAAATGAAGACTCAACTCTCCAGTCTGGAAGCACTTCCAACCCCTAGAAATCCACCAATGGACAATCATACGGCCGCAGCACGCACCCCTCAGGGGAGACGACAGCAACCAGGCATTAGGGCACCAAATTACCAGTGGGATGCACAGGGCAGACCCATCTGCCAGAGTTGTGGTGCAGCCGGCCATGTTCAACGCTGGTGCCCCCGGCGAACATCAAGGCCACAGGATTTTTGACTTCCCCTACGGCTGAGGGCAGAGCGGTGGGGGCAGTCAACAAAGACAAAGAGCCCAAACCACAGCACCAGTCGGCCTTGATTGGTGAGTGCCCTGATGTTGTTGTTAAAATGAATGGCTGTTCTATACCTTTTGTGCTTGATACAGGATCGCAAGTCACGTTGCTGAGCCGAAGCTTGTTCAGGAAGTACCTAGAAGGAACTGGCGTAACCAGTGCCGGTGCTGTCCCCTGGCTGACTCTGCGTGCTGCTAATGGCCTGGAAATCCCCTACGTGGGTTACACTCTGGTTGACTGTATGGTAGGAAGTGTTCATGTTCCTGGCAAAGGAGTGATAATTGTTAATGACGAATGCTTGGGACCGGATAAGGGAATACTGGGCATGAATATTATTAAACCTGTATGGACTGGTCTCACTCAGGGACATCACCCAGGGCTGTCGGCGTTCAAGACCACCATGCCCCCTGCCGCAGGACAGCTCTGGGCTCAAGCATTTGCTGAATGCCAGCGGGTCACCACCAGAGGTCCTCTCCCACCTTATGAGGGCATAGCCAAATTACCACGACAACAACCAGTCATCATTCCACCTGAATCGGAGATGATTCTGTGGATACAGGTATCTGAAGGTGCAGCTAATCCATCTTGTAATGTGATTATAGAGCCTCTCCCTGACAGCGACGCAGAGTGGTGTGTGGGGCGGACCCTGGCCAGGCTACATGGAGGAAGAGTGCCTTGCAAGGTCTGTAACCCCAACCCCTACCCAGTGGAGGTCCCTCAGCGCCAGCCATTGGCCCAAGTAACTGAGGTGGCCATGGCCGACATAAAGGGAGAACAAGAGCTGGTCCTCCAGAGCGTGGCACCAGACGTCGTGGAGGTAGCGGTAAGGCGGGTGGGAGTCACAGAGGGAGGCAGTGGTGTTGATCCACATCCTGTGTTGTCCTTGCAGGGAGACGGGCTGACTTCAGAACAAGAGGGGGAGATGATCAACCTGCTACAGAGGTGGACAAAGGTGTTTTCCAGCCACGATGAAGACTTCGGCTGTACTGGTGTTGTGAAGCACCAGATACCAACTGGTTCAGCTCCCCCAAGTCGTGAAAGGTACCGACCTGTCCCGCCAAGTCTGTATGCAGAACTACAAACTTTGCTGCAGAACATGCTGGACAGTGGGGTGGTGAGGGACAGTGCAAGCCCTTGGGCAGCTCCCATTGTGCTTGTTAAGAAGAAAGATGGGAGCTGGAGGTTCTGCGTCGACTACAGGAAGTTGAACGCGCTCACCCATAAGGACGCCTACCCCCTACCCCGCATTGAGGAGTCATTGACTGGACTCAAAGCTGCTAAATGGTACTCCACACTGGACTTGGCTAGCGGCTATTGGCAGGTGGAAATGGAGCCATCTGACAGAGAGAAGACTGCCTTTACAACACCTTTCGGCTTGTACGAATTTGAACGGATGCCATTCGGCTTGTGCAACGCCCCCGCCACGTTTCAAAGGCTGATGCAGCGCTGCTTGGGAAACCTGGTAAATGACACACTGTTGATTTATCTGGATGATGTGGTGGTGTTTTCCCTTGATTTTGACAGTCACGTGCGCCACTTGGAAGAGGTGTTTCAGCGGCTCCATCATCATGGACTGAAGTTGCAGCCTAAAAAGTGCCACCTGTTCCAGCGAGAAGTAACATATCTGGGACATGTCATCAGTGAAAAAGGGGTGGCTACGGATCCAGCCAAGACTGCAGCGGTAAGGGACTGGCCAGTGCCTCAGACAGTGAAGCAGGTAAAATCTTTTCTTGGCTTTGCTGGCTATTACCGCCGTTTCATAAATGACTTTTCTAAGATCGCAAGACCATTGAATGCATTGACACATGGCACCGCTACCTCAGAAAGAAAGACTACTCTCATTTGCTGGTCCCCCGAGTGCCAGCAAGCTTTTGACACTTTAAAGACAGCCCTGTTGAATGCACCTGTCCTGGCATACGCTGATTTTTCTCTACCTTTCAGGCTGTATACAGATGCCAGTTTTGATGGCCTGGGAGCAGTGTTGGCTCAAGTACAAGGAGACAAAGAGCGAGTGATCGCTTACGCCAGCCGCAGCCTAGACCCAGCAGAACGCAACGACCAGAACTACAGCTCCTTTAAGCTGGAACTGCTGGCCCTGCACTGGGCAGTCACCTTGAAGTTTAAAAACTATCTCTATGGGGCAGAGTTCACTATATTCACAGACAATAATCCTTTGGTGCACCTTGACACGGCACGGCTTGGCGCAGTGGAACAACGATGGGCGGCCCACCTGGCAAACTTCCAGTACACCATCAAATACCGCCCAGGTAAACAAAACAAGAACGCTGACGCTTTGTCCAGGTTACCGGAGCGGAAAGGCGAAAATGTGCCTGTACATGCTGACTGGGTCATGGCCGAAGGAGATGGAACGTGGGAGGAACGCCAGAACAGAGACCCAGAGCTTTCCCAGATACGCCGGTGGAAGGAACAGCAACTACCTCGGCCTGAGGTATGTGATTCTTCATCTTACATGAAACAACTACTGAGAGAATGGGAACATATTGTACTACAAAATGGTGTACTGGGGAGATTGTGTGGTGAGACAGGCACTGGGCTCGAGGCATTCCAGGTGGTTGTCCCCAAGCAGGAAGCCAAGGGTGTGTGGAGGACGTACCATGAGGGAATGGGACATCCTAGTGGCGAAAGAACTCTGGCAGCCCTGCGACAGCGCTGTTACTGGCCCCGGATGACCCAGGATATAAAGGATTGGACTGAAGCCTGCTTACAGTGCGTGTGTGCCAAGGCCGGACCGGAGGTGAGAGCCCCTTTATTACCCATATCTACCTCATATCCATTTGAAGTTGTTGGAGTGGACTACCTCTCTCTGGGACGCCCAGATGACCGGCACCCTTACATATTGGTGATGACTGACTTATTTTCGAAGTATGCTCTTGCAGTACCTACCAGGGACCAGTCGGCGAATACGACGGCCCGAGCCCTGTATAGCAGTCTCATCCAGACATTTGGCTGCCCCGAGCGTATTCTGACAGACCGGGGGGCTGCCTTCGAATCATCACTGATGAGTGAGCTTTGCCAGCTCTACGGCTGTCAAAAGAGCCGCACGACCGCCTATCATCCTCAGGGAAACGGGGCCTGTGAGAGGTTCAACCAAACCCTTCTGAGGCTGCTGGGTTCCCTGACGGAGATTGAGCAGGCGCAATGGCCAAACCAGCTGCCGGCCCTCCTCCAGGCCTACAACAACACCACTCACAGCACGACGGGGATGACTCCACACTACGTGGTGTTTGGGAGGCATGCCAGACTACCGGTGGACTGGGCAACTGGCCTGAGCCCTACGGTAGAGTCCCACACTCTACAAGGCTGGGTAAAGCAGCACCAAAAGGCCCTGAGTTATGCATACCAGACAGCAAAGGTCCAGTCCCAGCACAGACAAGAACGAGACCAGGCCCGTTACAACAAACGAGCTAAAGTGGCAGCTCTGCTTCCAGGGGAGCGGGTGCTTATTCGCAACTTCCGGAGGAGGGCCAGAGGGAAGTTGACTCCGAGGTGGACACCGGAACCGTTTGTGGTGGTCTCCCAGCTGCGAGAGGGACACCCGGTTTATGTCCTTCGGCCAGAGGGTAAGGAAGCACCAACACGCACAGTACATCGTAATAACCTCCGACCGTGCCCATTAAATGTGTTTCAGGAAAGCAGAGAGCAGGCAGAAGGTCTAGAACCCCCTGTCACGGACCAGCCAAACCGGTTGCCCCCTCCCACTTGGTGGCTTCCTGGACTGATCACAAGTTCTATCCAGCAGCCAGCAGCACAGACAATGGCCCAGGCCGAACCACCTGAGCCTCCACAAGGACCCGTAGCCCTCATGGAGCCTGAGCACTCTGCTGTACGTCGCTCACAGCGAACTAACCTTGGGTTGCCCCCGGCCAGGTATCAGTAGATGGTCGGGACGACCATTGTTAAAGGTGGGGGGAAATGTCACAGTGGTACATCCTTTGTCCTATGATCCTTATATTTTATATTCTATTGTGTGGCTTTTATCATTCTACAGCGTGGGTTTTATCAGTATTTATCAATGATATTTGTTTGCTTTTTATTTGTGTGCTGTGTGGTTTTAGTTAGGCATTCTCATTTTACTATTGCATGAGTGTGGTGTGTTAATTGCATGATTGACGTGATGGATCAGTAAATGGGAACAGCTGTGAACCTGGACTTGACCACACCCCCTTACAGCCTCAAGACATTCTTATTGGTTAACAACGAGACAAGGTGTTTGGAGATGTGCTTTTAAATGATTGGAGACAGGTGTACGGGAGGAGAACAACAGAGGAGCGCACTGACACAGACAGGCAGAGCAAGTGGATCGAGGCAGGACGAGTGGCTGGAACGGACCGACGTGGGTGACCCAGACCCGGACCACACACAGCGCCAGACGGGACGCAGAGGCGGAAAGGCTTGGTTCAACGCGCTTGATCAGCTAAGTACAGGAACGTGATCAGCTGAACCCAAGCCTTGTGTGTGTGTGAGCTAACCCCTACGCAAATCCAGACTGAGGGCATCATTTATTCTTTCACAGCAGAGCCCAGCACGACGCAGAGGCCAACGCGACGCAGCCTGACCAGACACAGCCAGACGAGTCGCCACGGACGGAAAGACTTTGTTCAACGCTCGCTATAAGCTAACAGCTCTACAGCCAGCCAAGGTTCGGACCAGAGTGCTGTGACGGGACGCCAGCGACTCGGACATTGGACTCTTCTACCCACCACAGCACCCCAGCAGAGCCTTCTCCTCCTTGGACGTTTTTATTAGGATTTAACTGGACTTTTAGGAATTGTTGATTATTGTTTTTATTGACTTGGATACACTTTTGATTATTAAACCATTTAAACTTACCTATTTGTCATTGTCTCACCTTTTTAACAGTGGAACCATTTTAATTGCTGGTATTTTAAAGAACTCTGTGTGACATTAGCTTGATGCTATACGCGGCTAACTAATAGATTTAGCTATATTTATAGAAATTACCACCAGCCCCACTAATAACGTTACTGTCTTGTGTTGATAATGAATCTAACAGTCGGAAATATGCCTAACGTTAGCCTACTGTCTGTTATGCTTACGGTACATTGTTTGACGGTAGGCTACCGTACATACAGGGGGAGCAGGCTATTTCCTGGCTTGTGCTAACATGAGTATCCACTTCCCGCAGCCAGCAGGCTCTGACTGCAGTGGGACTGCACATACTAGTAATGTTAGCTTGATGCTAATCGCGGCTAACTAATATTAATTTACATTTATAGAAATTACCACCAGCCCTACTAATAACGTTACCGTCTTGTGTGGATAATGAATTTAACAGTCCTAAATATGCCTAACGTTACTGTTATGCTTATGAAACATTGTTTGATTGTTCAGTTTGGTCAACTCCAGGCATTACCGTACATAAGGGGAGCAGGCTATTTCCTGGCTTTTGCTAACATGAGTATCGACTTGCCCGCAGCCAACGCAAGCCAAAACACGACCAAACATGCCACAATAACGTCCCCTAATTCATCCAGAATCCTTCCTGGGCATCTCGAGGCTGATCTGACCGATAAATTGTCCAGGTTGCCGTTTTCAAGTGACTTTTATGAGTTAACGTTACAAAGCAACGAACAGCTCTGCTGTTGCCAGGCAACTACTTGTGCGCGTGCGAGTATGGTGCCCGCGCGTCAGCTCGTTCACACGCTGCCTGCAGTTACACTAACGGCCACCGGCGTCAGTAATAGTGAGTTTTGACGGATTGGGCCTTTAACATCAGGGTGTTTTCTGGCTAGTTAGCTAGCTAACCGTTTGTTCAGGTTAACCGAGCTGACTTTTCTCAGCTCAGTGCTCTGGAGTAGAGCCGAGGGCTAAAGACAAGACAAGTTTACGGCGTCATAGTAACCTACATTTGGAAACGAATCCACCTTATCAGTGCACTTTATTGGATGTAGGTATCTATGCCCACACACCACCATCTTTATCAGGTATCTCTTTCACTCCTAATTGTTATACAGTATAATTTGTGCACAGCTAATTTACAGTGGGTCTCCATGGTTTTGCCAGCTGTTGTTAGGAGTCTGATGTAACTGTGAAGCCTGTGCTACCTCAGCTTATCTGCTGTCATCCTATCTGCTCGCTGGGTTCCACCCAGAGAACAGAGCCGCTCTGTGCTCTTATGTAAGGTGGAGGGGAGGGGCGACCTGAAGAATGACCTGCCAGGTAAGGCATACCACGCATTCTTTCAGGAAGACACAAATGGAAGACACAGGAAGTTCCTGTTACCATCCTGATGATTTACATTTTGTTAGTCATTAGCTGATGTCTTCTCCAGCGTGACTCACAATGAGTAGGTTCACACGCACGCTGATGATGATTCCATCTGAATACTCTGAATAGGGCTGTGAATCTTCACTGGCCTCACGATTCGATTACGATTCAGAGGGCTACGATTCGATTCGATTACGATTATCGATGCATCTCGATGCATCTTAAATCGATGCATCACTTTTTTCCGCAATACATGATTTATTTTTTCTCACTTTCTTTTTTCTCACTGTGTGGCTACTTTTAAAATAAAAGTGCATTTGGAATTGCATTGTATTATGATCCATATATAAAATAAACAACTGCATGTACTTCCATTATATTTTATTTGATTATAAAAAATAAAAAATAAAAAACTTTTTTTTAATAATCGATTTTTGACATTTGTGAATCGATGCAGAATCGTGCATCGCGATGCATCTTATAATCGATTATTTTTGACACCCCCCTAACTCTGAATAAGACGCTGGCATGCAAAGAGCATTTCCTCATTACCTTATTGTATTATTGAAGTGTGTTGTAGACATGTAAACACTTTAATGACACTATGATGTCCTATTGGAGTTTTCGCAGCATTTTGAGATGCGCACGGCAGTCAAACTGCCTGACGACACGTGCCAGCAGGTTATGATGGCGTTGGCGCTGTGTTTTTGTGTTGTGTTGTTTATACACAGCATATCTTCACTTCTGGGGGCAGCGCAGCCTTAATTGGCGCTCGATGACACAATGCCGGTGGCTGAGGGGGTCGAACCCGTGACCTTTCAGTCCCTAGCACTGTGCCCCTCTCTGCACCCTGCTGCTATCTCTCAGAGGCGTATGAGAGGAAGATGACTCACGGCGACCGACACCCAACCTTGACCCAAAATGGCCGCCGTCCAGCCGCAGTTTCAGTACAACAGCTGAGGACGCTATAACCGGGTTTATGATGCCAACCCACCGGCTGACTGGCTGTGTGTGTGTGTGTGTGTGTGTGTGTGTGTGTATATATGTGTGTGTGTGTGTGTGTGTGTGTGTGTGTGTGTGTGTGTGTGTGTGTGTGTGTGTGTGTGTGTGTGAGTCTAGAGGAGTTGTGATATCTCGGAGCTTAGTGAAATTCCTCTCTCCTGACCGCAGATCCTACAGATAGACTTTGGTGACTGGGTGTAGATGTGACATGTTACAAACAGAGAGGGGGGGTGGCATAGTCACAAAGGAGTGTGTGCATGTGTGCGTGTGTGTGTGTGTGTGTGCGTGTGTGTGTGTGTGGGGGGGGGGGGGGGGGGGTTTAGGTTGCGTTCATGTCCCATGACTAACATACTGTTCACCTCAGCTTCAGATGGTCAATACTACTAGAACATACCTCAGCTTCAGATGGTCAATAGTACTAGAACATACTGTTCACCTCAGCATCAGATGGTCAATACTACTAGAACATACTGGTCACCTCAGCTTCAGATGGTCAATACTACTAGAACATACTGTTCACCTCAGCTTCAGATGGTAAATACTACTAGAACATACTGTTCACCTCAGCATCAGATGGTCAATACTACTAGAACATACTGGTCACCTCAGCTTCAGATGGTCAATACTACTAGAACATACTGTTCACCTCAGCTTCAGATGGTAAATACTACTAGAACATACTGTTCACCTCAGCTTCAGATGGTCAATACTACTAGAACATACTGGTCACCTCAGCTTCAGATGGTCAATACTACTAGAACATACTGTTCACCTCAGCATCAGATGGTAAATTCTACTAGAACATACTGTTCACCTCAGCTTCAGATGGTAAATACTACTAGAACATACTGTCCACCTCAGCTTCAGATGTTCAATACTACTAGAACATACTGTTCACCTCAGCTTCAGATGGTCAATACTACTAGAACATACTGTTCACCTCAGCTTCAGATGGTCAATACTACTAGAACATACTGGTCACCTCAGCATCAGATGGTCAATACTACTAGAACATACTGGTCACCTCAGCTTCAGATGGTCAATACTACTAGAACATACTGTTCACCTCAGCATCAGATGGTAAATTCTACTAGAACATACTGTTCACCTCAGCTTCAGATGGTCAATACTACTAGAACATACTGGTCACCTCAGCTTCAGATGGTAAATACTACTAGAACATACTGTCCACCTCAGCTTCAGATGTTCAATACTACTAGAACATACTGTTCACCTCAGCTTCAGATGGTCAATACTACTAGAACATACTGTTCACCTCAGCTTCAGATGGTCAATACTACTAGAACATACTGGTCACCTCAGCTTCAGATGGTCAATACTACTAGAACATACTGTTCACCTCAGCTTCAGATGGTCAATACTACTAGAACATACTGTTCACCTCAGCATCATATGGTCAATACTACTAGAACATACTGGTCACCTCAGCTTCAGATGGTCAATACTACGAGAACCTACTTTTGACCTCACAGTCTGACATCATTTCCGTAGAGCGAGTGAGAGCCAATCACAAGAGACGCTGGGCGTTTCATTCTGCAGCGTTTGTCTGGAGAGCTGAAAGCTTGAAAACCGGTGAAATGAGCAGATTGTTTAAGGAAACGTAGAGACTTGGAAACAAGAGAGGCAGAGAGAGATAGAGAGAAGGATTCAGGTCTTTGTCCTGTAGAGACAGGAAGTGGCCCAGATATACTTAGCATGGTATTTCCTGTTAGTGCTAATTGAGTCTAACTCCAGAGATGGGACAGCAGAAAGCAGGCCTTTCCGGCTTCCCTCAGAGGACAACTTGATAACAGTCACAAACCAAAGATGGAGAAAAGTATCTTGAGTCTGCCCATGTGTTCTTCAGACTCGCCATGTCTCACCAGCGTTCATCACCAAACCCAAGAAGAAAGTACCTTCTGAAAACTGTAGGAAAACGTTGTTGTGTGATGTTTCACACCCAGCTGTAGGTTTATTTCTCAAAGCTACTAACAACAAATCTTATCCATAAATCGAGCTACTTATTCAGACTGAAGAACAATGTTAACGTGTTGAATCCTGAAGTATTTAAAGACAATTTGGTACGACTGATGCCACTTTGTGCTACTTGTTAAACGTTAAATACTGAACTTTCTGTCTGTAACTGACTCTATACTGCCCACTAGTGGATGTGTTGCTTAACATGATACCAACGTGAAGGACGCATGGAAGTATGTGGGCAGTGAGGGCTACAGTGTTGAAAGCGGACATATTTATTTTCATTAAATAAACGATAAAGCAGACTACGCTTTTGGGCGTGATTGACAGGTCGCCTGCCCAGTGATCACGGACCAATAGCAGGCGGCGCTGTGGCTCTGTGGGAAACCCCCCCTGGTCTCACGCTAGCTGCTTCTGGATCCAAATAACCAAGATGGCCATGGTCAAAATGCCAAACGCGAGGCTTCAAAACAGCACAAACCAATGGGTGACGTCCATGTTCTTATACAGTCTATGGTTCAGAGCCTCTCAAGGAGCAGGTACGGCTTCAGTCTGGCTCCAAGGCTCTCTAACCTGTGACCCAGTGGTTACAGGACGCTCTCTCTAACACACACACACACACACACACAGAGAGAGCAGATCACGCTCCACCATGTGGTCCACTGACAGACACAAAACATGGAAGGAAACACTGTCAGAGTCATCAGGCTCCCAGCCAACACACACACACACACACACACACACACACACACACACACACACACACACACACAGAGCTTTTGCAATGCTGCACCTAACAGGAAGATGAAGGCATGCGTCCTCATGGTGTGTCATGTCAGGATATGGTTCTAATTCGTCATTATACTGGACACACACACACACACACACACACACACACACACACAGGCTTGTAAAAGAGGGAGGCGTGTTGGGAAAGCCCCTCAGCAGGCAGGAAGGGGAGGAGCCGGGCTGACTCAGCAGCTCAGAGGAAAGGTGACGTCACATCACACCTGTCCAGACTCACAGCTACAGCAACCAACACACACACACACACACACACACACACACACACACACACACACACACACACACACACACACACAGAGAACTTGAAAGATGTAAAGAGAGAGCAGCAGAGGCCAAACCACGGTCTGTCAGCCATGTTTTATTTTAGATCCAGAGGTGAGTAGTAGTAGTACTCAAGTACATTTACTCAGTTACATGTACTTAATAAATAAAGTATAGAGTCCTGACACCTCTCCACAGCTGCCCAGCTCAGAGCCCCCCTCTCCTTCACCGTCCCTTGTCCCATCTATTCCTGCATTGCCATGTGTCCTGCATGTATTTATGTTGAGGAAACTGACGAGTCGTATTCATTAGACAGTTGATACTTCTTCCTACTCCTTTTCAGACACGTTAAGTTAATATCGTTTATTTGTTTTAACTATTTTGTTTTTTCTTTTTCTTTCTCACATGTTTGAAATAAAGAAATAAATTAAATTCCTTCATTCATTCAGAAGTGTAATAAGCAGCAGTGGTGTCTCACATAAGGCCAACAAAGGCCAGAAACAAAAGCCAAGTGGAAAGTGAGTGGAGCTCCGCTGGGATCAAAACGTCGACAACAAGCCAACAGAGACGCACCAAAACAGTGAAGAACCTCCACTCTGCTGACTGACGGAGACACTGATAACTAGGACGGGCAATATAAACACATTATACTGATATCATGATATGAGACTAGATATGCTCTTAGATGTTGGATATGGTAATATGGTGATGTGGCACAAGGCTGCATTACAGTCAAGTGATGTCATTTTATGAACTGACCAGACTGTTCTAGCTGCTCTATTATTATTGGCCTTTACCCACTTGAGTATTTATCAAAGATCTCATGGTGTAAATATCCATAGAGCTATTTAGTGAAAAACATTGTGATGTTTGATTTGATTTTGTCCATATCAAACACCGGAGTGGATGGAGGCTTTTTGACCTATGTTCCTCAGGGAATACTAAGGCCTAAGTAAGTAAGTAAGTAGTAAGTACGGTAAGTAAGTAAGTAAGTAAGTAAGTAAGTAAGTAAGTAAGTAAGTAAGTAAGTAAGGGTTAATGCACACCGAGGTGGACATTATCAGAAATTATTGGACGATGCGGAGGCGTGAACCTCCGTGAAGTCTGTCTGTCTGTCTGTCTGTCTGCCTGCCTGGCTGTCTGTCTGTCTGCCTGTCTGTCTGTCTGTCTGTCTGTCTGCCTGCCTGGCTGTCTGCCTGTCGGTCTGTCTCTCTCTCTGCCTGTCTGTCTGTCTGTCTGTCTGTCTCTCTGCCTGCCTGTCTGTCTGTCTGTCTGTCTGTCTGTCTCTCTGCCTGGCTGTCTGTCTGTCTGTCTGTCTCTCTTCCTGTCTGTCTGTCTGTCTCTCTTCCTGTCTGCCTGTCTCTCTGCCTGTCTGTCTGTCTGTCTGTCTGTCTCTCTTCCTGTCTGCCTGTCTCTCTGCCTGGCTGTCTGTCTGCCTGTCTGTCTGTCTCTCTGCCTGTCTGTCTCTCTGCCTGTCTGTCTGTCTGTCTGTCTGTCTGTCCAGGCCACATGTTGTGATGTGGTTGAACCTGTCTGTCCAGCTCAGCCACCTGTCCTGAGTCACTCTGATAGTTTACTCTAATTATTTCTCAGTCCAGACTAAACATGACACTGTCAGGGTTATGACTTTTCTCAACTTTCAAACTGTTCAGCTTTTGAATGGCAGCACATCTCCTTTTTATACTGGATGTTCTAATTGTCTTTCTTCTTCTCATTCACTTTAAAAAAAAGTTATTTTTATGTTTATATATATAAAATTTAGTATGTGGGCTCTGTTTCAAGTTCTGTGATCAGCCACAGCTCTGCCGTCTTACGTGCGATCGGGCTAAAAATTTCAGGGGGTGTAAAGCGCATCCGTGTGGGTGCGGATTTTTAAATGAGGGCAGATTAATTGCCCTATGCCCTTTGCGTATGCGAGCTGCAGAGCCAGCTCGGAGGCCGAGCCTAGGCATCGACGGTGCGTAGCGCGCAAGATGCCTAGTTATTCAAATGTTTTATCAATTTGTTGAATGTGGTCAATTCTGCATAATCATATGTTTTGTTTTTATTGTATGTAAAGTGCATTGTAAACTTGCTTTTAGAAAAAAGTGATTCTTATTATTATGATGATGATTTTACATTTAGCAGCTGTTTAAAAGACGTCTAATGGTTGTAGCTGTGGAGGCTAAATGAGGCTCCATAGTGTTTCAAAGTGAAAGTTTAGTCGTGTGTTAAACTGCATCTTCTGCAGAGTAAGATCAAAATAAAGTATGATCTTGAGCACATGGACTTCTCTGCTGTGTAGTTGTGATATTTACAGCTTGTCTATGCATTGTTCAAATATGTAAAGAGTTCAAACTGAGCTCTACAGAGCCAAGAAGATCCTGGACTTTATGACGGGTAAAGAATAGACGCTGCTCCACACAACAGATGAGACAAAATACAAACAGTCCTGTGCGTCCATGATAGAGAGGTGGAGAGAGAGACATGAGAGCAGAGTAGTCAGGGACAGACAGACAGAGAGACAGACAGACAGACAGACAGACAGACAGACAGACAGACAGAGAGAGACAGACAAAGAGACAGAGAGAGACAGAGAGACAGACAGACAGACGTAAGTGTAAAAAAAACTGAAGATAATGTGAAAAATAATGTGTTCAAAATATAACTATTTTTGGCAGAAATGGTCAGGGACAGAGCAGAGTAGTCAGGGACAGACAGAGAGACAGACAGACAGACAGACAGACAGAGAGACAGACAGGCAGACGTAAGTGTAAAACAAAACTGAAGATAATGTGAAAAATAATGTGTTCAAAATATAACTATTTTTGGCAGAAATGGTCTCACTTGTCAGGCTGTGCTGCTGTGCATTGAGGAGTGTAGATGAAGAGTTTCTAGGCGCTGCTGCTGAAGATGCAGCAGATAGAGAGCGAGGAAGTGAGATCCCATCTCAAGTGGTCATTCGAGACACATTCTAATGCCAGGTGTGAACAGGGCCACTGGCTTTTTGGGGTCAATCCCAATCACTGACCTTTAACAGTGTGGTCAGCTGATCACCCGTCTAAACTCCACCTGAACTGATATGTTTTAGACTTCACCAACACCACCACAAGCAACACCAGCAACAACCACAACAACCACAACAACATGTAATATCATGTAACAGAAAACTGCAGCAGCAAAAACAGTGAGGTTCGAGTCCAGCTCTGTCTCTACAGACAGACAGACTGTGAAGCTCTGTCTCTACAGACAGACAGGCTGTGAAGCTCTGTCTCTACAGACAGACAGTCTGTGAAGCTCTGTCTCTACAGACAGACAGGCTGTGAAGCTCTGTCTCTACAGACAGACAGGCTGTGAAGCTCTGTCTCTACAGACAGACAGGCTGTGAAGCTCTGTCTCTACAGACAGACAGGCTGTGAAGCTCTGTCTCAACAGACAGACAGGCTGTGAAGCTCTGTCTCTACAGACAGGCTGTGAAGCTCTGTCTCTACAGACAGACAAGCTGTGAAGCTCTGTCTCTACAGACAGACAGGCTGTGAAGCTCTGTCTCTACAGACAGACAGGCTGTGAAGCTCTGTCTCTACAGACAGACAGGCTGTGAAGCTCTGTCTCTACAGACAGACAGGCTGTGAAGCTCTGTCTCTACAGACAGACAGGCTGTGAAGCTCTGTCTCTACAGACAGACAGACAGCCTGTGAAGCTCTGTCTCTACAGACAGACAGGCTGTGAAGCTCTGTCTCTACAGACAGACAGACTGTGAAGCTCTGTCTCTACAGACAGACAGGCTGTGAAGCTCTGTCTCTACAGACAGACAGGCTGTGAAGCTCTGTCTCTACAGACAGACAAGCTGTGAAGCTCTGTCTCTACAGACAGACAGGCTGTGAAGCTCTGTCTCTACAGACAGACAGGCTGTGAAGCTCTGTCTCTACAGACAGACAAGCTGTGAAGCTCTGTCTCTACAGACAGACAGGCTGTGAAGCTCTGTCTCTACAGACAGACAGGCTGTGAAGCTCTGTCTCAACAGACAGACAGGCTGTGAAGCTCTGTCTCTACAGACAGACAGGCTGTGAAGCTCTGTCTCTACAGACAGACAGGCTGTGAAGCTCTGTCTCTACAGACAGGCTGTGAAGCTCTGTCTCTACAGACAGGCTGTGAAGCTCTGTCTCTCAGACAGGCTGTGAAGCTCTGTCTCAACAGACAGACAGGCTGTGAAGCTCTGTCTCAACAGACAGACAGGCTGTGAAGCTCTGTCTCTACAGACAGACAGTCTGTGAAGCTCTGTCTCTACAGACAGACAGACTGTGAAGCTCTGTCTCTACAGACAGACAGGCTGTGAAGCTCTCTGTCTCTACAGACAGACAGTCTGTGAAGCTCTGTCTCTACAGACAGGCTGTGAAGCTCTCTGTCTCTACAGACAGACAGGCTGTGAAGTTCGACAGGCTGTGAAGCTCTGTCTCTACAGACAGACAGTCTGTGAAGCTCTGTCTCTACAGACAGACAGTCTGTGAAGCTCTGTCTCTACAGACAGGCTGTGAAGCTGTCTCTACAGACAGACAGGCTGTGAAGCTCTCTGTCTCTACAGACAGACAGACTGTGAAGCTCTGTCTCAACAGACAGACAGGCTGTGAAGCTCTGTCTCTGTGAAGCATGTGGAAATAAAACCGTTTCTGTCCAACACATATTGAATC
>NC_139645.1:19773071-19850571 GCF_964638095.1 Poromitra crassiceps
CACGTGTCGCTCTCAAATACCTCCTCCTCCTGAAACAACAACAATAGCTAACAAGCTAGCAAGCTACACGCTGAAAATAACAAGTTTTGACGAAGGTTTGGATTGTGCAATAAAGCAGGCCTGCTTGGTACTTTTGGTGGATGGTTGTAAAGGTAACAGAGCCCCCCTTCCCCGCTATACCAGAGTGAGAGTAGGAGGAGCCAGACTCTCTCCTGCGCTGGTACAGCACAAAACCACCAGCCACAGTGGCTGATGAGCAAGAAGGTTCATATCAAGCCCTGCTGAATCCACCATGGAAGGACTGTGATGTATTGTAGGATTGATGCTAAAACAACAAAGACTAAAGACATGTCAGCCAGCCTTCCAGAGAGCATTGAGCTGTTAAAACAACAAAGACTAAAGACATGTCAGCCAGCCTTCCAGAGAGCATTGAGCTGTTAAAACAACAAAGACTAAAGACATGTCAGCCAGCCTTCCAGAGAGCATTGAGCTGTTAAAACAACAAAGACTAAAGACATGTCAGCCAGCCTTCCAGAGAGCATTGAGCTGTTAAAACAACAAAGACTAAAGACATGTCAGCCAGCCTTCCAGAGAGCATTGAGCTGCTGTCAGGAAGGAGACGTTCACACTCTTCAACACTATATTAGTTTGACGTCCATCACAGCCTTTCCTCCCTGCTTATCTGCTGTTTACAGACCACACCCTTTCCTCCAAGCACCCAGACTACACCAACCTCACATCCTACTGGGGGGAGGGGCTACACCAACCTCACATCCTACTGGGGGGAGGGGCTACACCAACCTCACATCCTACTGGGGGGAGGGGCTACTCAAAACTCACATCCTACTGGGGGGGGGGGCACACCAACCTCACATCCTACTGGGGGGAGGGGCTACCCCAACCTCACATCCTACTGGGGGAGGGGGCTACCCCAACCTCACATCCTACGGGGGGGGGGGGGCACACCAACCTCACATCCTACTGGGGGGGCGGGGGGCTACACCAACCTCACATCCTACTGGGGGGGCGGGGGGCTACACCAACCTCACATCCTACTGGGGGGGGGGGGGGTACCCCAATCTCACATCCTACTGGGGGGGGGGCTACCCCAACCTCACATCCTACTGGGGGGGGGGGGCTACCCCAACCTCACATCGTACTGGGGGGAGGGGCTACACCAACCTCACATCCTACTGGGGGGAGGGGCTACACCAACCTCACATCCTACTGGGGGGGGGCTACTCCAACCTCACATCCTACTGAGAAGGGGGGGCTACCCCAACCTCACATCCTACTGGGGGGAGGGGCTACTCAAACCTCACTTCCTACTGGGGGGAGGGGCTACCCCAACCTCACATCCTAATGGGGAGAGGGGCTACCCCAACCTCACATCCTACTGAGAAGGGGGGGCTACCCCAACCTCACATCCTACTGGAGGGAGGGGCTACTCAAACCTCACCTCCTACTGGGGGGGGGGGGGGGCTACACAAACCTCACATCCTACTGGGGGGGGGGGGCTACACCAACCTCACATCCTACTGGGGGGAGGGGCTACTCAAACCTCAGATCCTAATGGGGGGAGGGGCTACTCAAACCTCAGATCCTAATGGGGGGAGGGGCTATCTCAACCTCACATCCTACTGGGGGGAGGGGCTCCCCCAACCTCACATCCTACTGGGGGGAGGGGCTCCCCCAACCTCACATCCTACTGAGAAGGGGGGGGGCTACACCAACCTCACATCCTACTGGGGGGAGGGGCTGCTCAAACCTCACATCCTAATGGGGGGAGGGGCTACTCAAACCTCACCTACTGGGGGGGGGGCTACCCCAACCTCACATCCTACTGAGAAGGGGGGGCTACACCAACCACACATCCTACTGGGGGGAGGGGCTACTCAAACCTCACATCCTAATGGGGGGAGGGGCTACTCAAACCTCACCTACTGGGGGGGGGGGAGGGGCTACCCCAACCTCACATCCTACTGGGGGGGGGGGGGGGAATTAACTTGTTGGAGGGTCGGTGGAGGAATGTAATCTGGTGGGACCGACCGGCCGGCGCTCTCCTCAAGATCTTTATCTGATCCTCAGGATTCCAGAGGGGCAGTGAAGGCCTCACAGCACACTTTCCCCCCGGATTTTTCTCCCATTTTCTCCCCAAGTGTACTTGGCCAATCGCCCTGCTGTCTCGGTCGATGCTCCGCCCCCTCTGCCGATCTGGGCAGAGTTGTAGAGACTAGCACATGCTTCCTCTGATACATGTGCACTTGTGCAGTCGCCAGCAGCTTTTCTTCACCTGACAGCGAGGGGTTTCGCCGGCAGGACGAAGCGTGTGGGAGGATCACAATATCCATCCCAGTTTCTCTCCCCGCCGAACAGGCGCCCGACCAACCACAGGAAGCGCTAGTGCAACGACCAGGACTCATACCCCACCGGCTTCCCACCCGCAGACACGGCCAATTGTGTGTGTAGGGATGTCTGGCCACGCCGGACGTACCGCTGCTGGGAATTGAACCCGTGTCTCTGCGGTGGTATTGCGAGTGCTTTGACCTCTAAACTACCCAGACGCCCCACAAGAGAAACACTCTGACTGTGTCTCAGTTCAGAGGCTGCTGCCTTGGAAGGCTGAGTTTGAAGACTGAGTTTGAAGACTGAACGCGTCACAGTGGAGCGACCAAGCTGTCTCATCTGAAATGTTGCCTTCTTCTCCTGAATTTGGAAGATGCAACGGATAGATCTGTCACGGCCCAACCTATCCCAGAATGCATTGCTCACCAGCCGGCAGCGTTATTGTCAAATTGTCACTGATACTTTAGTAGAAATATACTGATTGATGTTGTAACTTATTATATGCGATATAAACTATATTTTGTAACTTATTATAGGCTATATAAAATTGTGTCCCAAGTTAGATATACAGTCTGAATATAAGGTAATGTAAATCTGCCAAATACTTTTGTGTGTGTGTCAGAAGGTCCAATAAACACTCCAGTTTCAAAGGATTTGATTTTCTGGCAATTATTTCATGGTTCAGGTTTTACAGGCCACAGGGTTACAGTTTTTTCATCTTATAGTTTTATGATATTATTATTATTTTCTAATCTCATCCAGACAGAAGCAGCAGACTGAAGAGCAGAGCTTGTAAGTGGCAGAGAGCAGCACCTTTAAAGTGTTTAGTGACCCACTAAATCAGCTCACCTGTCGCCCTGATAAGTACATGGAGGAAGGTGCCACCAAATTGCATTCAAAATTGTGGCAGTTTAGTGTGGCCTAGCTTCTCGGCAAACATACACAGGCTACCTGATCAAACATAACTCAATACTATGAGTGAATCATTGTGGTCTTCTGGTAAATCCAGCATACAGCAGACCTTATTGAACCAAACATAACCTGATGGAATTGGTTCACTCTGCGGATCCATTTTTCAAAGATGAATTTCTATTGATTTGCTGCAGGATGTATTGGATGTATGCCGAAGTAAAGAGTGGGTCTTAATGTAAAGTGAGATATTGTCAGCTTTTTGAATGGAGATAGGCGTGACTCTCTTCACAGCTAGCTCACCTGTAGCTGTGACCCGTTTCCTGTTGAAGTTAGCAACAGACTTTCACAAATATTTAACAGTTGTTAAATAAATTAAATCAATCAATCAATGACTAAATAAATAACTCATCAATTAAATGCAGATCTTTATTTAGGCTACCATGCTATTACCCACTGAACTCCTTCACTGAGTCTGCAACAGCTTGTCTCCTAAGTTATTCAACTTTTCCACACATGTTTTCCAGGCAGCAGTTAAAGGCAAAGTAACATCATGACAGAGTTTCACAGTTACCTCAGCAGGGTCATAAATGTACTTGTTTCTGAATGTTCAAATGTGACCAGCCACTCTAAAGACATGACCATTGTTTAGTTTAGTTTGCAGCTGGTGAGTGAAGCTAATCCAGCAGCCACTTGCATATTGGACCAGGTGTGTGGTGGTGATGTTGACCCAGGTAGAGAGCTGTACCTTGAGCGGAGCCTCCAGCAGCTTGTGTATCCCGGCGATCTGCTCGCTGAGCGGCAGGTTCTCCTCCAGGCTGACCGTGGGAGGTCTCCTGGGTTCGGGGAAGTTGGTGCAGATGAACGGGTCCGAGTCCTCCAGGAACTGGACCCGGCAGGTGATGGAGGCCATGGCCGTGTGAGCTGCAGCTCAGTGCGGCTCGCTGACGCTGTGGCTGCTCCCTCCGCTGGAAAACACTGAAGTGAGAGAGAGGAAGCTCCGCCCCTCTGACTGTGCCACACCACGGTCAAGCTGCTGGGAACATCCTGTAGCCTACCACTACTTCCGATCACACCTTTCAAAATAAAACCTAGTAGCCTATGTAGACCTACATATTTATTTTTGCATACATTTGATGAGTGTTACTGTGTGTACCCTTATAGTTTGTTTTCTTATTTATTTTGCATACGTTTCATGAATGTTACACACAGACTGCTAGCTAAAACGATAAACTGTATACAAATAGTGGAAATAGTGGACCTAGCCAAAGTGACGTTACCTACCGGTTACCGGTTTGTGGACTCCTGTTTTGAAATTTTGAAGCCTCAATTTTGGCATTTTGACCCTTTGCCATTTTGTATTTTTGGAGCCAGAAGTGACCATATTTGGAAAGTGTGGAGTTGGGGAGGAGCTATTGCTTAGCAGATAGCTAGTGGCTAGCCACCTGTCACTCAAAGCAGCCATGCACTTATTTATGCATAACTTTAAACCTTGATCAAATTTGTCAGAGTCCACAAACTCACAGTGACCAGGTCCATATTTACTAAACTGTTTACAGGAAATACAGGCATCGTGTCTGTCATCATATCACGCCCATTAAGATATATATGATATATATTATGTCGATGATCACACCATACATACTGAACCCTCTTTTTAGAACCTTTGTAAAGCTATAGTTTCACTCCACAATAAATGTGATGAGTGTTTTGACAGGACTTTTATTCTTCTGCACACAAATGCTTCATTATTCATGACAAATTTGATGCTTTTATTGTGAAAGCAAAATCGTTCAACTACTGGTTCTGTTCTTGCTGCCTTGATGTAGACTGCCCCCTAGTGATGTCATGACAATCCTATATGGAAATGCATACAGCAGAATGACATCATAGATCCAGAGATACATTGAGATGATCTGAAGCTCCAGCTGTTCTCAGGTCAGACTTACAGTCCAGATTAAAGGAAACAAGGGAGGGAAAGCGCACTGAGTGTAAAAGGAAAAAGTTTAAGTTCAAGACCAAACAAAAGAAATCTGCATTGATTACAGACGTTCCCCTCCTACACCTCAGAACAGTGTTTTTAATGGTCAGAATGTGGATCTTGTCACCAGTTATAAATATTTAGGCACGATAATTGACGACAAGCTCAAATTCGACCTGAACACTGACATGTTGTGTAAAAAAGGTCAGCAACGTCTACATTGCCTGAGGAAACTTGCAAAGTTCCAAATTGATAAGACTCTGATGAAACTGTTTTATAGTGCCTATATCGAGTCAGTCATTTCCTTCTCCATTGCCTGTTGGTATGGTAACCTGTGTATTAAGGATAAGAATTCCCTCGGAAAAATTGTGAAGGTGGCATCTAAAGTAGCCGGTATCCATCTGGACAGCCTCGACCATGTCTTTAACAGACAAGTACTTAAGAAGGCTTTGTCCATCCGTTCAGACGCAGCCCACCGTCTAAGCTCGGAGTACAGGCTCCTTCCTTCAGGTCGTCGACTGTGTGCCCCACGGGCCACAAAAAATAGGCACAAGTTCTCCTTTGTCCCTGTCTCCATCCGAGCATTGAACGCTGCTGAGGGAAGGCAGTGATGGTTTAGTGTTTTATTATCATTTTTTACTTCCAGCCTCCGCTGCTGTTTGTATTGTTTTATTGTTTCTATTGATTTTATGGTTTCTATTATTTTATTGCTTTTATTGTTTTTAACTATTGATTTATCTTTCCTTACTTTGTGCACTTTACTGGCCATTTGTGCACTTTATTCTACTACCTCACTTTACCGGTCGCTGCGTGTCTGCACTTTACTGATCGCTGTGCTCTTTACGGATCGCTGTGCACTTTACCGATCGCTGTGCACTTTACCGATCGCTGTGCACTTTACGGATCGCTGTGCACGATCGCTGTGCACTTTACGGATCGCTGTGCACTTTACGGATCGCTGTGCACTTTACGGATCGCTGTGCACTTTACGGATCGCTGTGCACTTTACGGATCGCTGTGCACTTTACGGATCGCTGTGCACTTTACTGATCGCTGTGCACTTTATGCTACCTTGCACATTATCGGTCATTGTGTGCCACAAACAAGGTCCTTGATGTTTTATTTAGCCTTTTATTTATTTGAACTATATGCATGTAACATGTTTAACATGCTACTTGTGTTGTTTCTTGTCAATGTTCTTATTTGTATGTCTATATGCTGCAACTCAATTTGCCCTTTGGGACACTAATAAACTTGAACTTGAACTTGACCCCCTAAAGTCAAACAATGTGTTTCTTCTTGTTCCTTCAGTTGGATGTCTGAGCTTCACTGGACAGAATGATGTCTGTGCAGTTTGACACTAGAAGCTGTTTTCACATTCAACTGCTGAAAGTAGAAAGTTTCTCTGACCTCATTGAAAATATATTTTTTAGGGGGCGGGCCTACGAGCATGATTTGTGACATCACAAAGAGTTTGGAAGCCAATCCCTGTCCAATATTCAATTTACAAAAGTGTCACGTGGAAACTTGAAGCCCCCAGTGCACAGACACTGACAATGGACTTGACAGTGAAGATGTGTCCAGCATCAGTTTGAGATGAAATATTGCATATTCAGTCATATAGACTCTGTAGGTTTTAACGAGGGAAGAGTAGATTTCATTTTAAGGAATTAGCCTATAATCTAACTTTTCTAAAGTAACTGAGTGAAACATCAGTGTTAGAAAAGTCATGGACAGAGAACAGCGCCATCTAATGGAATAATCACTAAGAATTTACTTTTTTGTTTGTCATTTGACAGTTTTCTGATTCATCCAGTCCACTAACTGTGGCTCCTCAGCAGTCAGCAGTTTATTTTATTCTCTACCATCATCTCATGAAAGCACAATAATAATTAACCTAAAACTTAATAATTCACCATAATGTAATTAAACCAAATAAAATAAAGCTCATAACGTAATGAAAATCCAATAATGTGATAAAATCTTGGCCCTGTAACATAATGTCATCTTTGCTCATATAGGCTAATAACTTATGTTATTGCTATTTCACATTACAGGCCTGATAACAGCATAATGCAACCAGTTAATGGCTGTGGTCGGTGCATGCAGTGCTTAACATAATAAAATACATCAGAGTCATATAAATACATGTAAGATACTCATCTCATCTAACTCAGTTCATACACATTTATTATTTGTATTGTTTATTTTCTGCCACAGTTTCTCTCATTTCTCTGAGTTGTTTATCTTTCATCCAGCTGGAGAGAGGCTGGCTGTGTTTCTGCTTTAACTTCATGGTTGTATGTAGGCTATATTGTGTATGTGTCATTATATGTTGAGTGAATAAAATAAAAAATATACCATTAAATAAAACATGCAGTTTTCAGTAAGGTCACCTTTGGGACAATGGGATCTGTTCTCTTTAAGATGACGGTTTGTGTGGAGCAATGTCGCCCTCTGGTGGATTAAACAGGCCACGCTACAGCATGTGTGCAGGCTGGCTGGCTTTGTTGCTTCTACTCGGAAAGTAAAGGAGCGTCCTGCACGAGATGGAGTAGCTCTGCTAGCGCGCGCGAGAGAAAGAGAGAGAGAGAGAGAGAGAGAGAGACTCGCGCGCACTAGAGAGAGAGAGACTCGCGCGCTCTCTAGTGCGCGAGTCTCTCTCTCTCTCTCTCGCGCTCTCACGGTACGTGCACATCTACAATGGCAAATTCGCTTTTCCGCTGTGTCGCAGCGTTTTGTGGGCGTGCAAACCAGCTTCCAGCTTGGAGCTGTAGCCTGTAGAAACGTTGTACACAGGAGGGTGCGGGGAGGAAATGTGTAGGAAGAGCTGTCATTGGGTAGCTTCAACGAAAGGTCCCGCCCTAGTCCCGCCCCGCGAGCGTGAAGCCGCTCGGAGAGAAGCCGCCTCTAGTCTGCGACTGTGAAACGCTGAAACGCTGGGGGCGGTTCCAGCGCGATGTTGAAATGGACCAATCAGAATCGAGAATACAGCAAGACAGCCTATCAAGATGCAGCGTCAAAGCGGCTTTTTCAGCAGGCAAGCCGCCGTGCCATTGTAGATGTGCACGTACCGTCAGAGAGAGAGAGAGCGACTCGCGTTCTCTCTCTCTCTCCTTCAGTCTCAACCTGCTTTACTGGCCTGTTGACAAGAACATTCCTGTGTTGCCAAAGTGAACGGATGAAAAAGAGAATCAATAAAAGACAAATATATTTGAGGGAAATCAAAACAAAGAAATAGAAGATAGAAAAGGATCAAAGTACATCAAGTGAGCATCAGATTGTCAAGACAAAGTATACAGTGAGTCATGTGTCATATAAATCCATACAAACAATGCAGACTACATGAACATATACATGACATCATATGAAAGCAGAGACAGAAGACAGTTTGTAATAATTCTGTGATGTAAAGTTCTACATTGTTGCTGTTATGATGTCAGCAGAGACACATTTAGCTGCTAAGTGCTTCACATGAGTACTTAGTGCTTAGTAGATACTGTACATGAAGGCCAATCAAGAGGCTCAGTCACATGTTCAACCAATCACACACTAATGTCAATCAACAGTTACATGTTCCTTAATTTTCATCACTCAACTGATTTAATAACAGAGCAATAATACACTGCTTTATTTAAAGACAACAATAATGACATATTCAAGTCAACAAGTTCTGTTTCAAACTATACAGATCAAACATTCTTCATTTGTCACTCCATGGTACAAGTATCACGTGTGAAATTCTTGTGCTGTGGACTCCGTTTACAACATAGTACAAATATAACAGGGCATATGAGTGCAAAAACAACAAGAGACACAACAAGCAATAAGGCAGTAGAGTGATAAGACATATTCACTGCACATAGGTGCACGTCATGTGCGTACTTTAGACGTGCTTAAACATTTTAAATTCGGCAATTAGTGCAAACACTATTCTGACTTTAGGTGTTTGTGTTTGTTCACAGTGTGTTTCTCTCTCACTCCTCTATCTGACACAGAGACAGTGAGGTACCAGGATTCAGATAGAACCCAGGGTAAAGTGGTTCAGTGAATGAAGAGTGGAAAGTGTGGAGGTGAATCAGTTTGTCAGAGGAAACTGTGTAGAAGGACAGAGAGCCAGCAGGACAGTCAAGATACACTGCGACTCTGTTAGAGAGAAAGGAGCGGGGCAGAGGTATGACTGTGAGTATGTTATTGTGCCAGGCAGAGTAACCATGATCAGAGCACTCCAGACTCCAGGACTTTTCATTCCTTCCAAGCACACAGTAAACACCCTCTCCTCTCCTGCTGATTCCTCTGTAAGTCACTCCTATATGAACGCTTCCTTTCCTCTCCAGCTCCCAGTAACAGCGATCAGTCAGACCATCTCTACACAGCAGCTGCCACACTGTGTCAAATCTCTCTGGGTGATCAGGATATGGCTGCTCCTCTCTCACCCTCATCACCTTTCTGTTGTCTTCAGACAGGAGGAGGTTTCTGTGTGCTGTGTTTGGGTCCAGTGTGAGATCACACGCATCTGATGAGACAACAAGACTCGTTACAGCAGCAGCTTCTCATCTAATAAACATGTTTGTTTGTTTGTTTGTTGATTTATTGACAGTTCATTTCTCAGCAGTTTGATGATGTCACATGATGTCAGCCATCTTCCTGACTCACAGGATGTGAATGAATGGACGTCACAGACTGTGCTGTAGATGCACTTTCCTTCTCACTAGTTGAATGTGTTGCTTTGTTTTTATCAATCAAACTAAATAAAATACACACTTACATTTCTTCACACCTGGTCTCAACCTCTGCACTCCACCATGTTCCACACTGGAGGAATAAACAGGGAAGAAGTCAGACCAGGAGATTCTCTTTGATGATGGAAACATGGACATTTATTAAGCTTCAATATGAAGGATTTCCACTCATATCCTCCATTAAACATGAAACATATTCCTCATCTTCTCAGTGTGACAGAGAAAATGTGTGTGACTCTCAGTCTTCTAGCAGATGTTGTCTCTTCATACCTGAGAGTCTCCAGTCTCCAGGTTGGATCCTCCAGTCCAGCAGAGAGGAGCTTCACTGAGGCTTCTGGATGATTGTAGCTCAGGTCCAGCTCTCTCAGATGGGAGGGGTTGGAGCTCAGAGCTGAGGCCAGAGAAGCACAGCCTTCCTCTGTGAGCATACAGTAAGACAACCTACACACACACACGCACACGCACACACACACACACACACACACACACACACTTTAATGGGGACTGTGGGGAAAAGTGCAGTGGTCTGCAGCAGAGGAGTTGAAACAACCTGACGTCACACTGCAGTGGCCAATCACGTCAATGCACACACACACACGCACGCACACACACACACACACACACACACACACACACACACACACACACACACACACACACACCCTGTTTCACTGTCTCTCTATCCACTCCTTTTTTCTTCTGTCACTTGTTGCTTGTCTCTGTCCCTCTCTTTCTTTCTCTGTCCCTCTTTCTCTCTCCCCCTCTCTTTCTCTCTGTCCCTCTCTCTCCCCCTCTATTTCTCTTTGTCCCTCTCCCTCTCGCTCTTTCTCTGTGTCCCTCTCTTTCTGTCTCTCTCGCTCTTGCTCTCTTTCTCTCTGTCCCCCTCTCTTTCTCTCTGTCCCTCTCTCTCTTTCTCTCTCCCCCTCTCTTTCTCCTTGTCCCTCTCTCTCTCGCTCTCCCTCTCTTTCTGTCTCTCTTGCTCTCCCTCTCTTTCTCTGTCCCTCTCGCTCTCTTTCTCTCTGTCCCTCTCTTTCTGTCTCTCTCGCTCTCTTTCTCTCTGTCCCCCTCTCTCTCTGTCCCCCTCTCTTTCTCTTTGCCCCCCTCTTTCTCTCTGTCCCTCTCTCTCTCCCCATCTCTTTCTCTCTGTCCCCCTCTCTTTCTCTCTGTCCCTCTCTCTCGCTCTCCCTCTCTCTCGCTCTCCCTCTCTCTCTCTCACTGTCCCTCTCTCTCTCGCTCTCCCTCTCGCTCTCCCTCTCTTTCTCACTGTCCCTCTCTCTTTCTCTCTGTCCCTCTCTTTCTATCTCCCCCTCTCTTTCTCTCTCATTTCCCTGTGGGTGCTCAGGTGACGGAGCACCCATAGATTCAGCACCTATGACACAGACACACGGTGTCAAGCTAAAGTTAGCTCGCTGGCTAATAAGAGTCAAGGTAACGTTAGATCCAAACTCTTCATACAGAAGCGACACAATTTGACTTTCAAAATAAAAGCACTCATGTATTACTGCATGACTCACTACAGGATCAAACTGACTTTTCAAAGGCAAAACATTATGTTAATTTAAAACAGGTTTCTATGTGAATGTGTTCTTTATTTCCTCTTTGGTACTTGGTGTATTTCAGATCACACACACACACACACACACACACACACACACAAACACACACACACACACACACACACACACACACACACACAGAGTGATCGTCAGGGTCGGACTGGGACCAAAATTCGGCATGGCTCTGGTTCAGCCTATTAGAACCATTTAAAATCAGCAACAATGTTTTTCATATATATCCATGCTCATTATTATTGAACCATTGTAGATATTTCTGCAAGTGGTGTACTCTATGTGATACACAGGTATACACAGTGTACTCTATGTGATACACAGGTATACACAGTATACTCTATGTGATACACAGGTATACACAGTGTATTCTATGTGATACACAGTATACACAGTGTACTCTATGTGATACACAGGTATACACACAGTACTCTATGTGATACACAGGTATACACAGTGTACTCTATGTGATACACAGGTATACACAGTGTACTCTATGTGATACACAGTGCACTCTATGTGATACGCAGGTATACACAGTGTACTCTATATGATACACAGGTATACACAGTGTACTCTATATGATACGCAGGTATACACAGTGTACTCTATATGATACACAGGTATACACAGTGTACTCTATGTGATACACAGGTATACACAGTGTACTCTATGTGATACACAGGTATACACAGTGTACTCTATGTGATACACAGGTATACACAGTGTACTCTATATGATACACAGGTATACACAGTGTACTCTATGTGATACGCAGGTATACACAGTGTACTCTATGTGATACGCAGGTATACACAGTGTACTCTATATGATACACAGGTATACACAGTGTACTCTATGTGATACGCAGGTATACACAGTGTACTCTATATGATACGCAGGTATACACAGTGTACTCTATTAGGGCTGGGTATCGTTCAAAATTTTTCGATATCGATACCGTTTCGATACTTTGATTTCGATACCGGTTCCTGAACGATACTTTTTTCGATACCAATTTTTAGAAAAATCCATTTTAACAAAAATAAAACTGCATTATACATTGACAATTATGATACAAATCTTTAGTTTTTTTTTTCAAGTTTTACAGCAGAAAAAAACCCTACTGTATTTAACATAACTTTAAGTTGTCTAAACTTATTGCTGTCCCTACAAAAAAATATTGGAGTACTACAAAGGAAATAAATGTAAAACAAATAAATCAGTGCAATAGTTTTCAGTGCCAAACGGAGAGTTGCAAATGAGTGTTTAATATTCACTGATGCAACAGAACGCTATTCTTGTCCAAACTGATGAGATGGATCCACTTCATGCATGGAAGACAATAGTTGAGCATTGACTAGCCTATCAATAATGGCACAAAGTGAATCCCATTTATATTCAACAAACTATCATGACATCAGCGTTTGTTAACGAGTTGCTAAAAATACATAATGGGCGATAACTGCCCGCTTGCATATAACGTTAACACTAATTAATTGAACATCTAACGCTAGCGTTGCAGATCAGTGTTTAATGCTCACTGCTGCAACAGAACGTCATTCTTGTCAAAACTGACGAGGCAGCTCCACTTCATGCATGGAAGACAATAGTTGAGCATTGACTAGCCTATCAATATAGCCTTAATGGCACAAAGTGAATCGCATTTACATTCAACAAACTATCATGACATCAGCGTTTGTTAACGAGTTGCTAAAAATACACAATGCCCGCTTGCGCATAACTTTACCGCGCCAATTAATTAAACGATCTAATGCTAGATACAACTCACAGCCAGACTGTCAGACTGAGGGATCTGATAACCGCTAACATCATCAACAACAACTTGCGGTAAGCGGACCCACCTCTCGATTATTTCTCTTGTCTGTGGAAACCAGTCCCAGTTCCACTTGTCTCCGCACCGCACGCTGCCTGCCTCACAACAAACCCACACCGCTAAAGTGGGCGTAACTTTCCCTGCATGCTTCTACATGACAGCCAATCACCAGCCGTATTAGAGCGTGGTGTGCAAGCATGTCGCATGATTATAGGCTCAATGACGCTGTTTTGTTTTGGTATCGAAAATTGGTATCGATTGACAAGGGAGGCTTCGATACCCCTTAGTATCGATGTTTTCATTTCGGTGCCAAGTAAGTATCGAAACTCGATACCCAGCCCTATACTCTATGTGATACACAGGTATACACAGTGTACTCTATATGATACGCAGGTATACACAGTGTACTCTATATGATACACAGGTATACACAGTGTACTCTGTGATACGCAGGTATACACAGTGTACTCTATATGATACACAGGTATACACAGTGTACTCTATGTGATACGCAGGTATACACAGTGTACTCTATATGATACGCAGGTATACACAGTGTACTCTATGTGATACACAGGTATACACAGTGTACTCTGTGATACACAGGTATACACAGTGTACTCTATGTGATACACAGGTATACACAGTGTACTCTATGTGATACACAGGTATACACAGTGTACTCTATGTGATACACAGGTATACACAGTGTACTCTATGTGATACGCAGGTATACACAGTGTACTCTATATGATACACAGGTATACACAGTGTACTCTATGTGATACACAGGTATACACAGTGTACTCTATGTGATACACAGGTATACACAGTGTACTCTATATGATACACAGGTATACACAGTGTACTCTATATGATACACAGGTATACACAGTATACTCTATGTGATACGCAGGTATACACAGTGTACTCTATGTGATACACAGGTATACACAGTGTACTCTATGTGATACACAGGTATACACAGTGTACTCTATGTGATACACAGGTATACAGTGTACTCTATGTGATACACAGGTATACACAGTATACTCTATGTGATACACAGGTATACACAGTGTACTCTATGTGATACACAGGTATACACAGTATACTCTATGTGATACGCAGGTATACACAGTGTACTCTATGTGATACACAGGTATACACAGTGTACTCTATGTGATACACAGGTATACACAGTGTACAATATGTGATACACAGGTATACACAGTATACTCTATGTGATACACAGGTATACACAGTATACTCTATGTGATACACAGGTATACACAGTGTACTCTATGTGATACACACTACAGTATACTCTATGTGATACACAGGTATACACAGTATACTCTATGTGATACACAGGTATACACAGTGTACTCTATGTGATACACAGGTATACACAGTATACTCTATGTGATACACAGGTATACACAGTGTACTCTGTGATACACAGGTATACACAGTGTACTACTCTATGTGATACACAGGTATACACAGTGTACTCTATGTGATACACAGGTATACACAGTGTACTCTATGTGATACACAGGTATACACACAGTACTCTATGTGATATGCAGGCAGGTATACACACAGTACTCTATGTGATACACAGGTATACACAGTGTACTCTATGTGATACTAGGGATGGGCATCGAATTTCGAATTTTCGAATAATCGTTGTTATTATCAAGGTCGACTTTTATTATTGAAATTCGAAAAAAAAAAAAAAAAAAAAAAAAAAAAAAAAAAAAAAAAATTTGAGTGAAATGTTGCATTGTCTCCCCTGATTCTAAGTATAGTCAAATCGCTTGGTTTGAGCAAGTAAAACAATTTTTATAAGCATTTTAAGCAAGGTTTATGGAAAAATTAATGGCAGATGAAATCCC
Source organism: Poromitra crassiceps (assembly GCF_964638095.1). Classification (NCBI taxonomy): domain Eukaryota; kingdom Metazoa; phylum Chordata; class Actinopteri; order Beryciformes; family Melamphaidae; genus Poromitra; species Poromitra crassiceps. The sequence continues at coordinate 19,788,356 of NC_139645.1, forward strand.
ATGAAGAGGGAGAGGGGGTGACTTTGGCACCCCTTTGGCACTCAGACCTGAGCCTACTAAATATTTAATGAACCACTCATGATTGTCAAAACTGTTTTTTATTTTCGAAAATGTCAATGTCATGTAACATGTTCTTTACTTCAGTGGTGCAATGCTTGTTTGAGCTAAAAATCCACAGCAGAAGCTTTTTATATTAATTAATAAAGCCGTAGACTTAGAATCAGGGGAGACAATGCAACATTTCACTCACAAAAAAAAAAAAAAAAAAAAAAAAAAAAATTACATTTTTTTTATTGTTTTTCGAAATTCGAATTAAATTCGAATTTGGCCAGCGAATTTCGAATAGTGTTTTTGCTAGAAATGCCCATCCCTATGTGATACACAGGTATACACAGTGTACTCTATATGATACACAGGTATACACAGTGTACTCTATGTGATACACAGGTATACACAGTGTACTCTATGTGATACACAGGTATACACAGTGTACTCTATGTGATACACAGGTATACACAGTGTACTCTATGTGATACACAGGTATACACAGTGTACTCTACGTGATACACAATGTACCCACTAGGAAAGCTCCAGGATTTGAGTATACCCACTTAAAATTGGGCAAGGATACAGTTATGTGACAGTTTTAGGCCTATATTATATGGAGAGAGAGAGAGAGAGAGGGGGGGGGGGAGAGAGAGAGAGAGAGAGAGAGAGAGGGGGAGAGAGAGGGATGGGGAGGGAGAGAGAGAGGGATGGGGAGGGAGAGAGAGAGAGAGGGATGGGGAGAGAGAGAGGGAGAGAGAGAGAGGGATGGGGAGAGAGAGAGAGAGGGGGGGATGGGGAAAGAGAGAGGGAGAGAGAGAGAGGGATGGGGAGAGAGAGAGAGAGAGAGAAATGGGGCAACAAACCCCCATTTGATGAGATGTTGTCTCTCAAAGCCAAATGTGAGAATATTTCTAGATGACTGTTGTCCAGAGCTGCTTGACTCTCTGTATTGTAGTTAAATAACAGTGAAACTATGATCCAAACAGTCATTGTGTTAACTTCATGTAAATGAAATAATAGACCTCCAGGCCCCCCTGCTGTGTGTGATAACACATCTCACTCCAAGCTGAAACTTACAGTAAACCCACTACAATGAATGACTACACCACTGATTTAACCAACAAATGTTGTAACTTAACTAACTAGTCCTTTTGCAGCATAGCCTAGGTACAGTGTAGACCACTAGCTGCATTTGACAGTGATGTAACAGTCAGCAACAGTCCAATAGGTTTGATAAGCGTACAGCAGCTTCACATGCCTCAGAGAAACACCATCCCCAACACAACTGCCCGGCGCCACATTTAAATGGAATGGTGGTCAGTAATACTGACCTGAGAGTTTCCAGTCTACAGTGTGGACTCTCCAGTCCAACAGAGATCAGCTTCACTCCAGAGTCCTCTAAGTCATTGCTACTCAGGTCCAGCTCTCTCAGACTGGAGGACTGGGAGCTGAGAACTGAGGCCAGAGCTTCACAGCTTCTCTCTGACAGATTACAGTTATTCAGCCTTGAACATGAAAAGAAAAGGACATATTATTATTTTATCATTTCAGTCACACAACTCACACAAACAGATTATTAATGAATGCAAATATAGATACAGAGTTCAGTATGGCATCTAGGCTCTGATGATGTCACTTCCTGTAGCACTGGTTCAAAACCTAGCTGCAGAGATGTGACAGTGTGTCTGAGACAGGAATAGAGAGAGGTGCAGCAATCTAAATAAGATATCAAAGCATGAGGTTTGACGCACACGTCATGAAATAAGACTAACTATACAAATACTGAAACACATTCACACTACACACTTAAACACATTCACAACACACACTGAAACACATTCACACCACACACTGAAACACATTCACAGGGTTAGGGTTAGGGATTAGGGATTCTCGGGGTACTTGGAGGATGCAACCTCTGAGCCCCCTTCAGGAAGAGGGACACCATGTCCTCCCTGGCCAGAAGGGGGCCACCAACAGAATCCTGTGCCCCTCCTGAAGAACTCTCTGAAGTACTAGCCGAATCAGAGGAAGCGGTGGGAAGGCATATAGAAGACCCTCTGGCCAAGGATGAGCCAGTGCATCCTGGCCCAGAGGGCTGGTTGTCTCCGCTAAGGAGAACCATAGAGGGCAGTGAGTCGACACCTCTGAGGCGAAGAGGTCCACCTCTGCTCTGCCGAAGCGGCTCCAGACTGTGTGCACCACCTCTGGGTTGAGGCACCACTCCCCCGATGGAGGCTTTTGACGGGAGAGGAAGTCTGCCAAGTGGTTCTGCTCTCCCGGTAGATATATTGCCCGTAGGCTGATCAGGAGGGGGGCCGCCCATGTCAGGAGGTCCCTTGACACTTGCAGCAGCCGTGCAGACTTGGTTCCACCCTGATGGTTTATATGATAGACGGTCGAGGTGTTGTCTGACCGAATGAGGACGTGCCTGCCTCTCAGGTATGGCAGGAAGTTCTTGAGAGCTAGGTGCACTGCTCGCAGCTCCAGCACATTGATGTGTCCGGCGCGGTCTTCCCCAGACCACTGCCCGCGAGCCGTCCTGCTCTGCCACACTGCACCCCATCCTGCGGGGCAGGCATCTGTGGTGACAGTCTCCCTGCGGGACGGGATGGAGCCCATAGGGACCCCCCTTGCCATATAGGCCCCGTCCCTCCACGGGGCTAGGGCGAGGAGACACTGCTGTGCCACTCTGACCTTTCTGTGTCTGTGCCGCTTGGCGTCCAAGCGGAATCCGTTCAGCCACCTCTGCAGGGGGCGCAGCGACAGCAAGCCCAGCGGAACAACAGCTGCGATGGATGTCAGTTTGCCCAAGAGCCGAAGAAACGTGACATAGGGCAACAGTCTTCCCCTTTGGAACAAGGGAAGAAGGCGTAGGATGTCGTCCACACGGTGTGGGGACGGACAGGCTGTCATAGTAACAGTGTTTAATGCTAACCCAATGAAGGTTGTGGTTTGAGATGGTTCTAGACAACTCTTTTCCATATTGGAAAAAATATCCGACAGCCGGCCCCGCGGCTTCAATGTCCGCCCCCCCGGCCCCTAGGGGCCCTGAAGGGGGGACGGACAGGATCCGGGGCCCGAGGCCGATTGGAGGGCCGAAAGTCACGGCCCCGCCTCTGCGTGTACTGCTGAGGTTCACGACGGCTACTGATGTGCGCTGGTGGTGGAAAGCGGGCTCGGGGAGCAGCCGAGGGGCCCCTGGGCCTGGTGGGCGGAGGCATACGGCGAAGACCTGCCAGCTGCTGTCTGGTCTGCCCAGCCTGGATGGTTCGTTCCAGCGCTTCCTGTGCCGCTGACCCGAACATCTCTCCTGGCTCCACTGGGAGGCTACGGAGAGTCCTCCTCGACGCCTCAGTCAAATTAGACTGTGAAAGCCAGACTTGGCGACGAGTTTGGACCAGGACGGACATCATCCGTCCAATTTCCCTGGACATAAGGCCGAACGCCTCCAGTGACGCATCACAGAAGGCCACGGAGTCAGCATTCACATTGCCCTCCTGTAGTGAAGCAGAGAGGGCGAGCATGAGGTGTGACAGGGAGTTGCCTATACGACCGGCCCGAGCTCCCGCACCATAAGCCCTTGTGAGAAGGTCGTCAGTCATCCGACACTGGGGTCGGGGGCACCTAGCATCGCTTCGCAGAGCCTCATCGGGGGAAACAATGAGGGATGCGATGGCAGGCTCCATAGCTGGCATGTGATCCAGGCCAACTCTTGCCGTGTCGTGCATGGCTGCCAGGGTTCGACCATCAGCAGAGAGACGGGAGCAAGCTCCAGTGTCCCTCCAACAGGCCTGCAACTCCCTCATGTAGTCCACTGAGTGAGGGACCTCAAAGGCAGTGGAGGCTGGCCTGCGCCTGAAGAAGGCGCTTGCGGGAGCCGATTCCTCTTGCTGCGGTATATCCATGCGTAGGTGATCTAGCGCCCTGCGCATGACCGTACGCATGGGGTGGTCCTCCGTCTCAGCCAGCGAACTGTGAGCGGAGGAATGGGAGCCCGGCCCTGAGGCCCGGGAGACCCCATCCAATGAGTCTTCCCCATAATCACGAAAGTGAGTCGCAGAAGCTGCCAGGGAGAGTGTATCCTCCTCTGGGGCAAGCACCGGCATTGGAGGAGTGGGCACCTCAGCCTCCTCTGAGAGGACACCAGGCTGGTGAGCCATGAGCATGGACCTCATCTGGGCCAGCTCAGCGGACAGCTGAGCCACCTTTGATGACAGCCCACTGCGGTCAGACTTCGTCTTTTTCTTGGAGGGTCCAACCGCAGCGGCCTCAGCCAGACGCTTAGAGCTCCTACGTTGGAGCGGAGACACTTGGCCCGATGGGGGGATGTCACCTTCGCCCATTGGGTGTTCCAGCTCTGCCAGTCTGACAGCCCTAACTGCCCTAGGCATGTAGCTGCAGTTCATGCATGGATTGTCCGACAGTGCCTCCCTCAGGTGCACAGGACCAAGGCACGCGGGGCAGAGATCATGGCCATCCTCTGGCTGCAGAGGAGCCTCACAGGATGTGCAATAATGTGCATTATCCATCATGGTGGCACCAGTTAGGAACACCGCCACACCGGCTAATGCACACCCTTCACAGTTAGCCCAGAGCGCGGACGCAACTGGTCCCTACTGTAGATGCTGTATGCTGGGGGGAGGGAGCGCGTACGCTGCCTATACCAGCAGGCAGCAGAGGCTTACTCCTACACAGTATATATATATATACACACAATGTAATTAATTAATATATATATTAATTAATATTACTGTCACTAGCAGTGGTTAGTCAAACAAAACAACATCTAAACTCATCCAAAATGAAAACACTACTCACAGCGCTGACGCTATAACGTTAGTGAACAGAATGAGACCATATACTGGGGGGAGGGAGCGCGTACGCTGCCTACACCAGCAGAGGCTATTTCTTTTTTTTTTTTTTTTTTCTTTTTTTTACCACTCTTACAACGAAAAAACACTCATCATAGCGCTGAAGCTATAACGTTAATGAACAAAATGAGGCCATATGCTGGGAAGAGGGAGCGCGCACGCAGCCTTCCCCAACAGAGGTTTATTCAAGTTACATAACAATAACGATAACCAATAACAACCGGGAAGCGCTAACGCAACCCCCACACTTGTAATGCCGGGAGGAGGCTGCGCAACGCAACACTCACCGGCAAGTCTGCAGCAGTAGGTATCGTTGAAGATACAGCTTTGCAAACAATTATGAAGTCACCTCACCTTGTCCGGAGAGGGAAGTGGAAAACACTGCCTTACCGGCGAAAGAACGCCGCAGCGTCCACCTGAACAAAAAATAACTCCTCTCATACGAGGAAGATATTTCCGTCGCAGCTCCTGGAGGGCGAACGTTCGCTGCTCCGACCAACAACGGCAGCGGGACTACTAGCAACGGAATGTACGTTTAATATGAAGTATCTCGTAATGCTTTCAGAAGCACTCTGCGCGCGAGAAGTTGAAAAGGAAATGATCCCTGATGACACCGGAAGATATAACCTCTGTCCGGTCATCCAGGGGGTCACAGGTGACATTGTTGGTATACAATACTCGAACTGCGCATGCGCGAAGGGAAATATTCAGTGCTTAAGCACCGCCTCTGGCGGTCAGCAGGGATGAAATAGAACACATTCACACCACACACTGAAACACATTCACACCACACACTGAAACACATGAGCACCACACACACTGAAACACATTCACACCACACACATGAGCACAGCATGGCGGCCAAAAAACACAACAGCACATTAGGCAACGCAGTCTTAACAAAGCCATTATGTATATCAAATATCAATTCCATGCCCTACCTATTAACATCAGTGTGCTCGATCCTGTCCTGTCCAGTCTGTGTCCAAAGACAAATAAAGTCTCTCCTTTGTGATGCCATCAACATAAAGACTTGATCAATATAAAGGTGTGTGATACTAACGTTAAGACGTTTGTTTTATGTCCATTTGACCTGTAGATATTGACATGCATCTAGCAAGGAAATTGAACCTCCGCAGTTGAGACGCTTTGACATGGAGCAGGCCACTTTGAGCAGAGCAGAGGGGAGGTACTTCTCTCACACCATGCCATAATCACTTGCCAGTAGGGGGAGAACCCCTCTATAGAAAATGGGCCGGCCCGGTGCAGCTCATTATTACTATAATTTTTTTTTTCTGCAGTCCGGTCGGCCCATAACGCACACCGGCCCTTCTGGCATTTGCCAGAACTGCCAGATGGACAGTCCAGGCCTGATGGATTTCATATGGCTCTATTAGAGACATAGATGTCACAGCAAAATCTAGTGAAGCTATTCAACTTTATTACAAGTGCAAAATTAACCCTCTAAACTCGACAGAAATAGTTATTTTTACATATAAAACTCTATATTGCCTGATATTAAATTTGTAATAATTTTAACATTTTCAGCCATATCAACCGGCCAGCACTAATAATAGTTATTGTTTATTCTTGAGTATTGCTTTTGCAAACTTTTGTGCAGGTTTTCTGAAGAAGTGATCCTCATGTAAACTCCTTGTTTAAAAAGAGTGACATGTTGGATTCTCATTAGTGCACTGTTCTGAAATTAGTTATGATCATGTAAAAACTGTCCCAAGGATCTGGTTTGTGTCTTCATTTTTCTGGACTCAATGTGTGACAGAATGTGATAAATCCTTTACTTTAGGTTTCAACAACAGAGGCAGTAAAGAGAGGAGATGATGCAATATTCTAGCACAGGATAGAAACTAGATGTGATAAATGTTGGTATCTCAGCTGCTTTCAAAACTCACATCAGCAGGAAAATACAGAGGTCAGCTCTTTTCACTGATATTAATGTGCATGTAAAGCCACATTTAAATGGTGGTCTGTTGAACAGTATCAGTAATACTGACCTGAGAGTTTCCAGTCTACAGTGTGGACTCTCTAGTCCAACAGACAGCAGCTTCACTCCAGAGTCCTGTAAGTCATTCCTACTCAGGTCCAGCTCTCTCAGACTGGAGGACTGGGAGCTGAGAACTGAGGCCAGAGCTTCACAGCTTCTCTTTGACAGATTACAGTCACTCAACCTTAATGGATATGAAAAGATAAGGAAATATGATTATTTTATCATTTCAGTCACACAACTCACATAAACAGATGATTAATGAATGCAACTAGTATTAGTAAAGTGAAGTATTAGTAAAGTTATAAGCGAAGATCGATTCACAAGGATCTGACAGCTGTCTCCGCCATTTTTTTTTCTACGTTATCATTTGAGGTAAGCCTTATTATTACTCTCTTAGTAAGAGAGTTGCCATGGCAACTCAATAACCCATGGCCATGGGTTATTGGAGTGGGTTACTGGATTTATACAATGGCTGTGAACCAATCAGATTGCTTGATTTGAGAGAGCCGTTTTATAATAATATATATAATATAATAATTATATTATAATTATTAGATTATTATTTTTGGATTGTGCGTTGTGTGCTTTTCTTCATTTCGTTGTTATGTGAAATTTAAGTTTACTGATGTGATTGATTTCAAATCTTGTGCTTTGCTCTTTTTTATTTCTTATTTATTTGTTGTGAGAAGCATATAATTGTAAGGTAAAAGGGGTAGGTCAGTATAAGCTTTGCTTCTACCTACACCCTTTCGGTTACGCAGGCTGAGTAATCAGTCTTTTACATGTACTGAAATAAACTTATTCATTCATTCATTCATTCATTCATTCATTCATTCATTCATTCATTCATGTGACAGTGAACTATGGCTGAGACAGGAATAGAAAGAGGTGCAGCAATCTAAATAAGATATCAAAGCATGAGGTTTGAGACAGGAATAGAGAGAGGTGCAGCAATCTAAATAAGATATCAAAGCATGAGGTTTGAGACAGGAATAGAGAGAGGTGCAGCAATCTAAATAAGATATCAAAGCATGAGGTTTGAGACAGGAATAGAGAGAGGTGCAGCAATCTAAATAAGATATCAAAGCATGAGGTTTGAGACAGGAATAGAGAGAGATGCAGCAATCTAAATAAGATATCAAAGCATGAGGTTTGAGACAGGAATATAGAGAGGTGCAGCAATCTAAATAAGATATCAAAGCATGAGGTTTGAGACAGGAATAGAGAGAGGTGCAGCAATCTAAATAAGATATCAAAGCATGAGGTTTGAGACAGGAATAGAGAGAGGTGCAGCAATCTAAATAAGATATCAAAGCATGAGGTTTGAGACAGGAATAGAGAGAGGTGCAGCAATCTAAATAAGATATCAAAGCATGAGGTTTGAGACAGGAATAGAGAGAGGTGCAGCAATCTAAATAAGATATCAAAGCATGAGGTTTGAGACAGGAATAGAGAGGTGCAGCAATCTAAATACGATATCATTGCATGAGGTTTGAGACAGGAATAGAGAGAGGTGCAGCAATCTAAATAAGATATCAAAGCATGAGGTTTGAGACAGGAATAGAGAGAGGTGCAGCAATCTAAATAAGATATCAAAGCATGAGGTTTGAGACAGGAATAGAGATAGATGCAGCAAACTAAATAAGATATCAAAGCATGAGGTTTGAGACAGGAATATAGAGAGGTGCAGCAATCTAAATAAGATATCAAAGCATGAGGTTTGAGACAGGAATAGAGAGAGGTGCAGCAATCTAAATAAGATATCAAAGCATGAGGTTTGAGACAGGAATAGAGAGAGGTGCAGCAATCTAAATAAGATATCAAAGCATGAGGTTTGAGACAGGAATAGAGAGAGGTGCAGCAATCTAAATAAGATATCAAAGCATGAGGGTTGAGACAGGAATAGAGAGAGGTGCAGCAATCTAAATAAGATATCAAAGCATGAGGTTTGAGACAGGAATAGAGAGAGGTGCAGCAATCTAAATAAGATATCAAAGCATGAGGTTTGAGACAGGAATAGAGAGGTGCAGCAATCTAAATAAGATATCATTGCATGAGGTTTGAGACAGGAATAGAGAGAGGTGCAGCAATCTAAATAAGATATCAAAGCATGAAGTTTGAGACAGGAATAGAGAGAGGTGCAGCAATCTAAATAAGATATCAAAGCATGAGGTTTGAGACAGGAATAGAGAGAGGTGCAGCAATCTAAATAAGATATCAAAGCATGAGGTTTGAGACAGGAATAGAGAGAGGTGCAGCAATCTAAATAAGATATCAAAGCATGAGGTTTGAGACAGGAATAGAGAGAGGTGCAGCAATCTAAATAAGATATCAAAGCATGAGGTTTGAGACAGGAATAGAGAGAGGTGCAGCAATCTAAATAAGATATCAAAGCATGAGGTTTGAGACAGGAATAGAGAGAGGTGCAGCAATCTAAATAAGATATCAAAGCATGAGGTTTGAGACAGGAATATAGAGAGGTGCAGCAATCTAAATAAGATATCAACGCATGAGGTTTGAGACAGGAATATAGAGAGGTGCAGCAATCTAAATAAGATATCAAAGCATGAGGTTTGAGACAGGAATAGAGAGAGGTGCAGCAATCTAAATAAGATATCAACGCATGAGGTTTGAGACAGGAATATAGAGAGGTGCAGCAATCTAAATAAGATATCAACGCATGAGGTTTGAGACAGGAATATAGAGAGGTGCAGCAATCTAAATAAGATATCAAAGCATGAGGTTTGAGACAGGAATAGAGAGAGGTGCAGCAATCTAAATAAGATATCAAAGCATGAGGTTTGAGACAGGAATATAGAGAGGTGCAGCAATCTAAATAAGATATCAAAGCATGAGGTTTGAGACAGGAATAGAGAGAGGTGCAGCAATCTAAATAAGATATCAAAGCATGAGGTTTGAGACAGGAATAGAGAGAGGTGCAGCAATCTAAATAAGATATCAAAGCATGAGGTTTGAGACAGGAATAGAGAGAGGTGCAGCAATCTAAATAAGATATCAAAGCATGAGGTTTGAGACAGGAATAGAGAGAGGTGCAGCAATCTAAATAAGATATCAAAGCATGAGGTTTGAGACAGGAATAGAGAGGTGCAGCAATCTAAATAAGATATCATTGCATGAGGTTTGAGACAGGAATAGAGAGAGGTGCAGCAATCTAAATAAGATATCAACGCATGAGGTTTGAGACAGGAATAGAGAGAGGTGCAGCAATCTAAATAAGATATCAAAGCATGAGGTTTGAGACAGGAATAGAGAGAGGTGCAGCAATCTAAATAAGATATCAAAGCATGAGGTTTGAGACAGGAATAGAGAGGTGCAGCAATCTAAATAAGATATAATTGCATGAGGTTTGAGACAGGAATAGAGAGAGGTGCAGCAATCTAAATAAGATATCAAAGCATGAAGTTTGAGACAGGAATAGAGAGAGGTGCAGCAATCTAAATAAGATATCAAAGCATGAGGTTTGAGACAGGAATAGAGAGAGGTGCAGCAATCTAAATAAGATATCAAAGCATGAGGTTTGAGACAGGAATAGAGAGAGGTGCAGCAATCTAAATAAGATATCAAAGCATGAGGTTTGAGACAGGAATAGAGAGAGGTGCAGCAATCTAAATAAGATATCAAAGCATGAGGTTTGAGACAGGAATATAGAGAGGTGCAGCAATCTAAATAAGATATCAACGCATGAGGTTTGAGACAGGAATATAGAGAGGTGCAGCAATCTAAATAAGATATCAAAGCATGAGGTTTGAGACAGGAATAGAGAGAGGTGCAGCAATCTAAATAAGATATCAACGCATGAGGTTTGAGACAGGAATATAGAGAGGTGCAGCAATCTAAATAAGATATCAACGCATGAGGTTTGAGACAGGAATATAGAGAGGTGCAGCAATCTAAATAAGATATCAAAGCATGAGGTTTGAGACAGGAATAGAGAGAGGTGCAGCAATCTAAATAAGATATCAACGCATGAGGTTTGAGACAGGAATAGAGAGAGGTGCAGCAATCTAAATAAGATATCAAAGCATGAGGTTTGAGACAGGAATAGAGAGAGGTGCAGCAATCTAAATAAGATATCAAAGCATGAGGTTTGAGACAGGAATAGAGAGAGGTGCAGCAATCTAGATAAGATATCAAAGCATGAGGGTTCAGATAGGAATAGAGAGGTGCAGCAATCTAAATAAGATATCAAAACATGAGGTTTGAGACATGAATACAGAGAGGTGCAGCAATCTAAATAAGATATCAAAGCATGAGGTTTGAGACAGGAATAGAGAGAGGTGCAGCAATCTAAATAAGATATCAACGCATGAGGTTTGAGACAGGAATATAGAGAGGTGCAGCAATCTAAATAAGATATCAAAGCATGAGGTTTGAGACAGGAATAGAGAGAGGTGCAGCAATCTAAATAAGATATCAAAGCATGAGGTTTGAGACAGGAATATAGAGAGGTGCAGCAATCTAAATAAGATATCAAAGCATGAGGTTTGAGACAGGAATAGAGAGAGGTGCAGCAATCTAAATAAGATATCAAAGCATGAGGTTTGAGACAGGAATAGAGAGAGGTGCAGCAATCTAAATAAGATATCAAAGCATGAGGTTTGAGACAGGAATAGAGAGAGGTGCAGCAATCTAAATAAGATATCAAAGCATGAGGTTTGAGACAGGAATAGAGAGAGGTGCAGCAATCTAAATAAGATATCAAAGCATGAGGTTTGAGACAGGAATAGAGAGGTGCAGCAATCTAAATAAGATATCATTGCATGAGGTTTGAGACAGGAATAGAGAGAGGTGCAGCAATCTAAATAAGATATCAACGCATGAGGTTTGAGACAGGAATAGAGAGAGGTGCAGCAATCTAAATAAGATATCAAAGCATGAGGTTTGAGACAGGAATAGAGAGAGGTGCAGCAATCTAAATAAGATATCAAAGCATGAGGTTTGAGACAGGAATAGAGAGGTGCAGCAATCTAAATAAGATATAATTGCATGAGGTTTGAGACAGGAATAGAGAGAGGTGCAGCAATCTAAATAAGATATCAAAGCATGAAGTTTGAGACAGGAATAGAGAGAGGTGCAGCAATCTAAATAAGATATCAAAGCATGAGGTTTGAGACAGGAATAGAGAGAGGTGCAGCAATCTAAATAAGATATCAAAGCATGAGGTTTGAGACAGGAATAGAGAGAGGTGCAGCAATCTAAATAAGATATCAAAGCATGAGGTTTGAGACAGGAATAGAGAGAGGTGCAGCAATCTAAATAAGATATCAAAGCATGAGGTTTGAGACAGGAATATAGAGAGGTGCAGCAATCTAAATAAGATATCAACGCATGAGGTTTGAGACAGGAATATAGAGAGGTGCAGCAATCTAAATAAGATATCAAAGCATGAGGTTTGAGACAGGAATAGAGAGAGGTGCAGCAATCTAAATAAGATATCAACGCATGAGGTTTGAGACAGGAATATAGAGAGGTGCAGCAATCTAAATAAGATATCAACGCATGAGGTTTGAGACAGGAATATAGAGAGGTGCAGCAATCTAAATAAGATATCAAAGCATGAGGTTTGAGACAGGAATAGAGAGAGGTGCAGCAATCTAAATAAGATATCAACGCATGAGGTTTGAGACAGGAATAGAGAGAGGTGCAGCAATCTAAATAAGATATCAAAGCATGAGGTTTGAGACAGGAATAGAGAGAGGTGCAGCAATCTAAATAAGATATCAAAGCATGAGGTTTGAGACAGGAATAGAGAGAGGTGCAGCAATCTAGATAAGATATCAAAGCATGAGGGTTCAGATAGGAATAGAGAGGTGCAGCAATCTAAATAAGATATCAAAACATGAGGTTTGAGACATGAATACAGAGAGGTGCAGCAATCTAAATAAGATATCAAAGCATGAGATTTGAGACAGGAATAGAGGAATTCAATTAATCTCTTAAGAAATCACAGTTTAAGTTTATACTTTTTTTAACCTTTTTAATGGGACCCTATGGAGCCAGTCTTAAGTGTACCTTTTAAGAAATGCACACATTTTCAAAGTGCAACAGTTCACACAACATACAGAACTACATACATAAAACACACATTACATACATATATTATACATCAGACCCTTTAGCTACTTCTGCTGTCATGCACAATGTAAACATATAAGTGATGTGATGTACAGGTGATGCGCTTTCTTTGTGTGTAGCTTTTAACCACTTTTAACCACTTTTATGTAACACTTCTCATGTGATGTGATTTCTGAGATATTAATGGTGGTTTGCCACAGCTTTTGAGCTTTATTCCATTCTAGTTTCTGCTGCAGTGGCACCCGGAAGTACTTTGTTGTTGTCGTGATGTCATGGTGTCATATTCAGAATAAAAGTCTGAAATCCTGATGTAAAACTTGCAGGGTCAACCTTTACAGAGTTAGGAATCCTGACATGTATTGAGAGCAGAGAAATGTGTCAAATCAACTGAGAAAAACTGTCAATTAAAATCTTACCTGAGAGTCTCCAATCGACAGTGTGGACTCTCCAGTCCAGCAGACATCAGCTTCACATCTGAATATTGCAGCTGGTTCTTACTCAGGTCGAGCTCTCTCAGATGGGAGGGGTTGGACTTCAGAGCTGATGCCAGGATTTCACAGTGAGTCTCTGAGAGTTCACAGCCAGAAAGTCTGTGATCACAGATTTAATGTAAGATTAGTTATATGAAAGCAGAGCTGAGATTAAAGCATATCAATAAAAAAGTACACAGCATACTACTTCTAACAACAACAACAACAACAACAACAACAACAACAACAACAATATTTAATAAATAATAATAATAAATGATAATAAATATGACAATAGATTGTATTGTAGAATTTGAAAAGTTTCAAAAGGTGCTGAATGTGTAATATCACAAAGTAAAGCATAACATAATGCAATTACATAACAATTCTACTAATTAGAAAAATATATACAGATTTTAGCCTAAGCTTCACAGGTCATTTCAAATTCTGGTAAAACAACACAGGATTAAAATGACACTCCTGTATATTAAAATATAGAATTTTCAAAATGTTTTAGTCACAGCCTCTTAAAGGACAAAGTGTTTTTTGAATGAATGGGTTACCGTTAACAAATCCTATGAAAATAAACAAATGAACAATGCATTTGCTCTACTCCCGTTACTTTACGACTTCCTTCGTACAGTACTGCGTTTAGCCGTCAACCCGTTTATTGGCTCCAATTGTAAACTAAACACATGGCTTCATTGGGCATGGACAAGATTTATTGGCTTAACAAAATCATTGTTGATTTAGTTCATTTCATAGATTATTTTGATGATAAGCAATGCGTTAAAAAGACTGGGCTTATCTTTTAATTCCTGAGCTCCTTGGCTGGGTTGTATTAAGCTTTCAAAGGAAGGTAACTATAAAAACAAAACTGAACTGTAAAATCATAGTAATCATTACAGCTAAACAGATTAACTGTGCTCACTAACTAACATGACAGCTGCAAACAACATGTATGAATTGTAATCTTTGGAATAAAGAGGTGAATTACACATTACTTGTTACTCTTCTTAAAAGTAACAAATCACTTTACTTATTATTCTGGTGAAAAGTAATTAGTTACCCCAGCCATTACATTATTATTTTGCATTACAACCTAAAACCAAAGAATGAAACACATGTAATGAGCGATCTGTTAGACTGGTAACTGTAATGTGATTACTGACACTGTAACAGTAATGCCTTACTTTACTGACTCTGTTACAGGAAGAAGTAATAAGATTACACCCAACACTGTGTATGACTGCCATGTAGAACAGCAGTTTTATAGTGTGTATGTTTGAGGAACTTCTTTATTGTAGCTCTAATGGCGTCAGGTGTGATGGTAACTAAACTAGATAATCATCATCAGGACTAACCGAGCCTCTCTGCAGTTCCTCACAGCTGGGATCAGTCTGCTTCGTCCCTCGTTTGATGTGTTGTACGCCTTCAGGTCCAACACATCCAGAACCTCCTCTGACATCTGCAGCATGTAGGCCAGAGCTGAGCAGTGGATCTCAGAGAGTTCCTTCTTTGACTTGTCCCCTGACTTCAGGAAGTCTAGGATCTCCTGATGTACTGAGTGGTCGTTCATCTCTATCAGACAGTGGAAGATGTTGATGCTTCTGTCAGGAGATGTATTGGAGGTGTTCATCTTCTTCAGGTTGCTGATGGCTGTCTGGATGCTGTCTGGACTGCTCTCTGTCTGACCCAGCAGTCCTCCTAAGAGACTCTGGTTGGACTCCAGTGAGAGACCATGAAGGAAGCGGACAAAAAGGTCCAAGTGGCCATTTTTACTTTTCAGAGCTTTGACCAAGGCTTTCCTCAGGAAGACATCCAGGGATTGATCATATGTATACAGGTATTCACTTTCACTTTCAGTTATCCTTAAAAACTCCTCGAATGTATCACATTTATGCCAGTTCTCTGTCCTGTTTGTGTAACAGTGGAACATGTAGACTGCAGCGAGAAACTCTTGAATGCTCAGATGAACAAAGCAGTAGACCGTCTTCTGGAAGAGCACACACTCTCTTTTGAAGATCTCTGTGCACACACCTGAGAACACTGAGGCCTCTCTGACATCAAGACCACACTCCTCCAGGTCTTCTTGGTAGAACAGGAGGTTGCCTGTCTCCAGATGATCAAACGCCAGCTTGCCTAGCTTCAGAAGAACTTCCCTGTCAGTCTCCATCAGCTGCTGTTGACTCATCTGATGGTTCACCTCATACTTCTGCTTCTTCCTCTCTGTCTGAACCAGCAGGAAGTGTGAGTACATCTCAGTCAGGGTCTTGGGCAGCTCTCCTCTCTGGTCTGTAGTCAACATGTGCTCCAGAACTGTACCAGTGATCCAACAGAAGACTGGGATGTGGCACATGATGTGGAGGGTCCTGGATGACTTGATGTGTGAGATGATTCTGCTGGACAGCTCCTCATCAGTGGATCTCCTCCTGAAGTACTCCTCCTTCTGAGGATCAGTGAACCCTCGTACCTCTGTCACCCTGTCTACACATGTAGGAGGGATCTGATTGGCTGCTGCAGGCCTGGAAGTTATCCAGAGGAGAGCCAAGGGAAGCAGATTCCCCTTGATGAGGTTTGTCAACAGCACATCTACTGATGATACCTGTGTGACATCAGACACAACCTCATTGTTGTGGAAATCCAATGGAAGTCTGCTTTCATCCAGGCCATCAAAGATGAACACAACTTTACAGACAGAGAGCTTCTCTGCTGTGACCCTCTGTAAGGTTGGGTGGAAAACATGGAGCAGCATGAGAAGACTGTACCGCTCATGTCTGATCAAGTTCAGCTCCCGGAATGAAAGCGGAATCACAAGAGTGACGTCATGATTTTCCAAGCCCTCTGCCCAGTCCAGAGTGAACTTCTGCACCGAGAAGGTTTTTCCAATTCCAGCAACACCGTTTGTCAGAACTACTCTGATGTGTGTCTCTTGGTCAGGTAAGGGTTTAAAGATGTCATGGCACTTGATCTGAGTGTCATGGAGAGTCTCCATCTTGGATGCTGTCTCCAGCTGCCACACCTCATGTTGGGTATTAACCTCTTCACTCTGTCCCACTGTGATGTAGAGTGCAGTGTAGATCCTATTGAGGGGAGTTCCAATTCCTGCTTCAGCTGTTCCTTCTGTCACAAATTCACATCTCATTATCAGAATGATCTTATGCTCGTTTGAAACCTCCTGCAAAACGCTGTCCACTGGAAGAGAAGAAATAATAAACTTAGTATTTAACAGATATGCTGTTGTTTCCTGGTTTTAGAAATGGTGACAACAGTAGACAGAACCCCAGTCTTACATTGTGCAATGCTGGTTTGACTGGGTGTCTGCAGTCCAGATCTTGTTCTGGTGGACCTTTTTCTACACTGGGGACAGGTGGAGTCTCCTGATGAACTGGACTGGGCCCAGTATGAGGTGATGCACTGTCTGCAGAACCTGTGTCCACAGCTGGTAGAGACTGGATCCCTCAGGACCCAATGACACAATGCACAGCAGGACAGCTGCTGCTTCACAACCCCTAGACTCCTCTTCCTCATTCTGTGGGGATGAAGGCAATTTATTATCCCTGATCAGATGAAGATCTACGTCAAACAAATAATTTAAACAAAAGTTTGAACTATCTTTTTGTTCAAAATGTAAAACTATTAAAATATTTTGCCCATACTATCTTTATAGATGCTCAGATATAATGTGCTGCCATCACATGTAAAGTTTATTTTCACATTTATATGTTGTCATAGTTGTAGTTTAATCAGTGGAGTCAACATTGCATACCCATCATGGATAAATGTCACTGTGGTGATCATGGATGAATGCAACATTGTAACAGTTTTTCTGGTTTGTAATTATCATTAATGAATGTTCAGCTCAATACAAACAACACACAGTCCTATTACATCAACACTGATGACATTTGTTACAGAACACAGGCAGTGTCTGTCAGTCTTTGGAAAATAAATAAGTACCATTCTTGATAACCTCTGAGTACAGATAGTGTTAGCAGGACACAGAGATTGATCACAGCAGTTAATGTGTCTTGACAATAAAAAGAAGATAGGATGGTAGAGTTTCACTACATGACATCTACAGTATCAATCACCGTCTGTGTTTACATGTCTAACTCTCCTGTTTGACTGAAATTGGCTTTTCCACAATGTTTGGATGTTTTGGTGTTTAAAACATTTCCTGTGGGCGTGTCTTATGTGTGTCAGCAGTCAGCTGTTGTGGCTTTCAAGGTGGAGGAGGGCGGGATCATAGCTGTGCTCCGAACCACAGTGGATGTTTACTTTGTTGGATTTTAGTTTCTAAAAATAATTTCTTCTCCAAAGTTGCATTAGAAAAATAGATCCAAGACAAACATGTGAAATATTGTTAATAAAGTTTAGAGCTTATATTATATTCATTCAGAAGTGTATTGTAAATTCAAATTCAGAACACAGGTGTGAATTGTGTTTGAGTGTAAATTCCAACATGCACGTTGTAAAGTATTTTGCTTGCTTTTAACCACATGGACATAATGATGAGCTAGACTTGAGACATTTGCTCAACAATTGAGGTAAATGTTATGATGTACTTTTGCACATCATTTATTGGAAACTGTATTAGTACCTGATTCTTTGTTTTTCTCGGTGGAGTGATATAATTCAATGTAGCTTGAATCTGGTGTCAACTATGAAAAAAAGGCGAGACACGCACATCCAAAACCTGTGTAGGGCAGGTGCAGAGCTCGAGGCAAGAATACTATAGAAAATAAATAAAGCTCGCACACTGCAGAGGCTCCAGTTTAGGTGTTTTTTATTTATTTGACACCGGTGGTGGTTACGTTTCGGGCAGCATGGCCTTCCTACATGAATCTGGTGTCAAAACATGTAACGCAAGCTTAGATAGCTAATGTGTAGTTTTGTGTATAATTGTTGGAAACTATTTTGGTAGCTGATTTTCTGTTTGTTTTTCAGGTGGGAGTGACAGAATTGAATGTAACCAGAAGAGGGTGCCAGAACATCTCAAGCAAGCCAAGATAGACACAGGTCATAACTTGATTGTAATTGATGTGATTATCCAATAGGGGGCTCTGTATTTTTGGAGAGAATGTTTAAATATTATTTGCTACCATTATTCTTGTTTGTCTCCTGATGAAAATGCAAGTCGAAACATTGGACTTTCATTCAACACTACGCTGTTTAAATACAGAAGACTTTTGGCCCATTTCCACCACTGGTATCAGCGCAGCCCTGCCCAGCTCCTCTCGCTTATTTGTCTCATTCCACCGATCAAAAACGTGGATAGCCCGGGTTGAGTCGGGGTTGAGTCGTGTTAGTTTTGGTCCCTGCTTTGTTGAGGTTCCAGCGCTGTGGACCTGGTACCATACCGTGACGTGAAAACACTGCAGACGACTGATTGGTCAGGCAGAATCGTGTTTACTGTATCTACTGTCAATGCTGGATACCAGTTTAGTGGGGCTTACCTTCTCTTCTGTTATTTCCATCAGTCTTTTGTGTTGCTGCCTTCAGCTCTGGTGAAATAAAATCGATTTCCTTGCTCAGCTTAAACATGACAGTGGTTTTCAATTGTTTTGAGTGAGAAAAAGTCTGATCCTTGGGAAGCCCTTTGTAGTTGTGTGCTACGTCGGCTCCGCTAGGCCGGAGGCGGGGGTTTAGCGAAGCCGCAGTCTTGCCTGGTGAGTTGCTGCCGGGGTAGTGGATTCCCTTCTCCCCGTAGCGTAACTCCCGTCCCCCGCGCAACGCATGCATGTGAGTTTGAGTAACAACAAAGTGATATCCATTCTCCTGGCCGATTGTCACATTTGTCCATGTACACTGTAGGTCATTTAGATGCACCAGTATTCCAGTTTAAAAGTTCCGTGTACTGTATGGATTTAATTTTAACGTTATACGTTATAGCCTACTTGGGCTATGGGCGGAGGGCAGATATGCGGTCACTATGACGACCAGGTGTGGGCGGAGGCGAGTAAACTTGCTATGGAAACAGAGTCTATATCAAGTAGAGCCGAGTAAGACCAGGTAGAGTGGAGCTGTACTGTGCTGTTACTGTATATGTGGTGGAAATGAGCCAATTGAGAAAGAAATAAGTCTCCGTGCATTACTCCTTCTCCTTGTAAAATATTTAGCTGAAAAAACATTTATAGTTTCTGGATAAATAATCCAGGCTGAAATCCATTTTGTTTGAACAGCTGTGTTGCAGAGCAGTGAGCAGTTATTTTGCTCTTTCCAGAGTCTTTCCTTCATTTCCTCACTACAAGCTTTGCTTCATGAACACAGTCTTCTCATATTGTGATGCAATACTGAAGGAAACTATTCTAAATGACACAACAGAACATTTCCCCTTCATCAATATTACTCGTTTTTCAGGCAGGCTCCCAGTATAACAGTCCTCTTACCTTGTGTCTGAAGGTCCAGGTTCATTACTGAAGTTTAGAGGTCTGTCTTTAGACCAGTCACTCTCCATAGACAGACAGCTGGATACTGGAGACTCTGCTCTCTGCCTGTGGTACTGACCCCTGCAAACACAAATGTTTTATCATTAGTTTCTAGTAAAGACATACATAAATAAAGTAAAGACAAAAATATGCTGAAGCTACTCTTTTCATGTCTTCTGTTGCATGTTTTTTTATACAAAAGGAGTTCACAACTTATCAGAGCTGAATATGTGGTAACTGTAGTGTTATATATTTTATGTAGTTTTGATTTGGGTGTTTCTAGCTCTTCAAGTAAAGTGTAGCACACCATCAATAAACTGTATTTTCCAACAATAAAATAGTGGCTAGTGAAAATGCTGAGTGGCTCGTAACTTTGGAAAACAACTAGCCACAGTTTCTTGTGAGCAAAATAATTCATGTGAAGCCCTGAACATGATTCCTGACTGTTTACATGATTCAGTGAATAATCTGCCTACTGCTCGTCACTCACAACATTTTCCTTCATCAATATTACTCGTTTTATCAGGTAGACTCCTAGTATAACAGTCCTCTTACCTTGTGTCTGAAGGTCCAGGTTCATTACTGAACTTTGGAGGATTGTCTTTAGACCTGTCAGTCTTCATAGACAGACAGCTGGGTACTGGAGACTCTGCTCTCTGCCTGTGGTGCTGACCTCTGGAAACACAAATGTTTTATCATTAGTTGTAAAGACAGAGACAAATAAAGTAAAGACAAAACTATGCTGAAGCTACTCTTTTTCTGTCTTCTGTTGCATGTTTTTTTTTTTTTATAGAAAATGAGTTTTACACACAACCTTATCAGAGCTGAATATTTGGTGACTGTAGTGTTATATTATATTTTATGTAGTCTTGATTTGGGTGTTTCTACCTCTTCAAGTAAAGTGTAGCACACCATCAACAAACTGTATTTTCCCAACAATAAAATAGTGGCTAGTGAAAATGCTGAGTGGCTCGTAACTTTGGAAAACAACTAGCCACGGTTTATTGTGAGCAAAATAATTCATGTGAAGCCCTGAACGTGATTCCTGACTGTTACATGATTCAGTGAATAATCTGCCTACTGCTCGTCACTCACAACATTTTCCTTTATCAATATTACTCAAGTTTTATCAGGTAGGCTCCCAGTATAACAGTCCTCTTACCTTGTGTCTGAAGGTCCAGGTTCATTACTGAACTTTGGAGGATTATCTTTAGACCTGTCAGTCTTCATAGACAGACAGCTAGGTACTGAAGACTCTGCTCTCTGCCTGTGGCACTGACCTCTGGAAACACAAATGTTTGATACATATCATTATTAGTACGGGACTGTCTGATATTTACGTGGAGTGGGGTGGGGTAAAATATGATATATCATTCAAAACAATCTACTGGCCTCCCAGTATTTTCTCTCTGCCCCCCCCCCCCCTGCACCTGTAAAAAACTGATCTGCCCTCCACTGATCACCCACAAATTCAGCCTTTTATCATTTTATACACAACTTAGTTTGTTAGAAATAAAACGGCAATATTAACTTTTAACACCCCAACTATCTGGTGAGATGGTGCAGCCATTGGATTGAAATTGTATTATTCCTATGTGCAACAAGGGCAGCATCGTTTCATGTGATTTGAGTTGTTATAGAAAAAAGCCTATACACAGCAGATATTGATTTGGTTCCTGTTATAATTATGATTTAATGAGACATGTGGTGGCTCTACTGTACCTACATGGACAGATATCATGATAATATAGATTCAGTGAATAATCTGTCTACTGCTCGTCACAACTTTTTTCACCACTTCACAACTTGTTTCCTTCATCAATATTACTCAAGTTTAATCAGGTCCCAGTATAACAGTGCTCTTACCTTGTGTCTGAAGGTCCAGGTTCATTACTGAAGTCTGGAGGTCTGTCTTTAGACCAGTCACTCTTCATAGACAGACAGCTGGGTACTGGAGACTCTGCTCTCTGCCTGTGGTACTGACCTCTGGAAACACAAATGTTTGATACATATCATTAGTTCTGGTACGGGACTGTCTGATATTTACGTGGAGTGGGGTGGGGTAAAATATGATATATCATTCAAAAAAATCTCCCCCCCCCCCCCCCCCCCCTGCACCTGTAAAAAAACAGATCCACCCTCCACTGATCACCCACAAGTTCAGCCTTTTATCATTTTATACACAACTTAGTTTGTTTGAAATAAAACAGCAATATTAACTTTTTATCACCCGACCGTTGCATCTGGTGAGGTGGTGCAGCCATTGGATTGAAATTGTATTCCTCCTATGTGCAACAACAGTAGCAACGTTTTATGTGATTTGAGTTGTGCTTGTGCACGCAAAAAAAAGTTAATGTGAAGCCCTGAACGTGATTTCTCTAATAACTCTGTTTCATATGGATTCAGTGAATAATCTGCCTACTGCTCGTCACAACTTTTTTCACCCCTTCACAACTTGTTTCCTTCATCAATATTACTCAAGTTTTATCAGGTAGACTCCCAGTATAAACAGTGCTCTTACCTTGTGTCTGAAGGTCCAGGTTCATTACTGAAGTCTGGAGGTCTGTCTTTAGACCAGTCAGTCTTCATAGACAGACAGCTGGGTACTGGAGACTCTGCTCTCTGCCTGTGGTGCTGACCTCTGCAAATCAAAAGAAAAGGAAAGATATTTTGTGAGGTGGTCGAACTCAACAGCTCGGCTTTTTGGGATGATGGGCCGTTTTAACTCATTCCCCACCAGAGGTTCGGAGGAAAAGTCACCAGCCACTGCCAGGAGTTTTGATCATTTTCATTAATTTTCCAAGGCCCACAGAATATTTTCTTCTATGACGACGTAAAAACTGAATATCCCAAAGGAAAGAAGAGAGCCTCGACTTTCATAGGAGCAAAAAAAAGTTTGATTCTACCTTCATCCATTCCTTAGTTATTGACACCTGAATGTAGGTCATTTTCACCAAAAACAGCAGTCTGTGACCAGACAGCGGAGGAAAAGGCATTTTTGTAAATTAAGGGTGTATTCACACCTATCTCGTTTGGAGCAGTTGTTCCGAAACAGAGAGCGTTTTCCCCCTTGGTGCGGTTCGTTTGGGGGAGTGTGAACACAGCAATCGCACTCGGATGCGGGACAAAACAAGTGGACCAAGATCGCCAAGAAAGGGTGGTCTCGGTCCGCTTTAAACAAACTCTGGTGCGGTTCGTTTGTGTTGAGAACGTAATCCGACCTCGATCCGACACAACTACAGGAAACACTGCACATTTTTGGATAAACCAGCTGCCGTATGCCGTAGTCAGCTGCGCTGTGCGTAATGGTAAATGGCCTATGGCCTGCATTTATATAGCGCTTTTATCCAAAGCGCTTTACAATCAGTAGGTAGTCTACATTCACCCATTCATACACTGATGGCGGCAGGCTGCCACGCAGGGTGCCTACACACCATCGGGAGCAATTTGGGGTTCAGTATCTTGCCCAAGGACACTTCGACATGCAGACTGGAGGAGGCGGGAATCGAACCACCGACCTCTTTGATCCAAAGCGATTAGTGGACAACCCGCTCTACCTCCTGAGCTACAGCCGCCAGAAGAACAAGCATTTTTATCGTTTAAAAACAACATCTTCATTCAGATTCTGTTTTGGCGATTGTGAAACTAGCGTTTGCATGGATAAACTGGATAAACTGGGGGATTTTTACATCATCACATCAGCAGTTTGAACTTGATCAACTTATCTGGTCTCCATAAATAAATAAAAACAAGTCCTGGTAATCAGAGCCAGCCTTCTTTGTGATAAGATTGTCTGGTTCAATCAGACAATCAAAGTGATTGCATGTCTCCCTCGAAATGTCCGTAGGCTATTATTAAATTATTTATTAATATTTTATTCCTGACAGGACAGGTGTTCATATGCGTAATCGTCTGAAGTCTCCGTGATAGTAATAGTAGACGTTGCGAGGATCTTTGATTTTCTATCTCCAAATTCCCGATAGCCTAAATAGGCTATCTCCAGATCCCTCCCTCTTTCTTTCTTTCTCTCTCTCCTCGCACGGCGCACCTCGACGTAGCCTAATGTAGGTCTAACAAAACGCATTCTTATAATCATTATAGAAAATCTCTGGGAATTATTTTTTCCATCCTGGGAGGCTATTAGCCTATCAGAGTGTCTGCTGGCCAATCCAGGAGGCTTGGCCATACTATTTGGATCGTTTGATTTGTGGCTGTGTGAACACAAACGAACCAAGGCACAAATGCAACAATTGTATCAATTAAGCCCCTGAATCGGAACAAAGCAAACGACCTACAGGTGTGAATACACCCTAAGGGCCTGTGTCCACGTAGTGTCTTTTCATCAGCTCCCGCGTCTATTTTCAGTTGTTTCCAATGGGGGGAGAGCATATGCGGGCGCACACGGACGTCTAGAGAAAGTGCGCAGCGCCCAGCATCTATTTTCAGAGCGCTCCGGCGTTTTTGTGCGCCTGAGGTCAAGTGATTTGTGGACGTGTTGTCAGTGTGCTGTGCTATGGACCCTTTCTGACCTGAATGTGATTTATCTAATAACTCTGTTTCATATGGATTCAGTGAATAATCTGCATACTGCTCATCACAACTTTTTCACCACTTCACAACATTTTCCATTCATCAATATTACTCAAGTTTTATCAGGTAGACTCCCAGTATAACCAGTGCTCTTACCTTGTGTCTGAAGGTCCAGGTTCATTACTGAAGTCTGGAGGTTCATCTTTAGACCAATCAGTCTTCATAGACAGACAGCTGGGTACTGGAGACTCTGCTCTCTGCCTGTGGTGCTGACCTCTGGAAACACAAATGTTTTATACATATCATTAGTTCTGGTACAGGACTGTCTGATAATTACGTGGAGTGGGGTAAAATATGATATATCATTAAAAAAAAGTATTTTCTCTCTGCCCCCTCCCCTCCCTGCACCTGTAAAAAAACTGATCTGCCCTCCACTGATCACCCACAAGTTCAGCCTTTTATCATTTTATACACAACTTAGTTTGTTTGAAATAAAACAGCAATATTAACTTTTTATCACCCGACCGTCGCATCTGGTGAGATGGTGCAGCCATTGGATTGAAACTGTATTCTTCCTATGTGCAACAAGGGCAGCAACGTTTCATGTGATTTGAGTTGTGCATGTGCACGCAAAAAATGTTAATGTGAAGCCCTGAACGTGATTTCTCTAATAACTCTGTTTCATATATTGTAGATTCAGTGAATAATCTGCCTACTGCTGATCACAACTTTTTTCACCACTTCACAACTTGTTTCCTTCATCAATATTACTCAAGTTTGATCATGTAGGCTCCCAGTATAACCAGTCCTCTTACCTTGTGTCTGAAGGTCCAGGTTCATTACTGAAGTCTGGAGGTCTGTCTTTAGACCAGTCAGTCTTCATAGACAGACAGCTGGGTACTGGAGACTCTGCTCTCTGCCTGTGGTGCTGACCTCTGCAAACACAAATGTTTTATACATATCATTAGTAGTACTGACCTCTGCAAATCAAAAGAAAAGGAAAGATATTTTGTGAAGTGGTCGAACTCAACAGCTCGGCTTTTTGGGATGATAGGCTGTTTTAACTCATTCCCCACCAGAGGTTCAGAGGAAAAGTCACCAGCCACTGCCAGGGTTTTTGATAATTTTCATTAATATTCCAAGACCCACAGAATATTTTCTTCTATGACTACGTAAAGACTGAATATCCCAAAGGAAAGAAGAGAGCCTCGACTGTCTTTCATAGGAGCAAAAAAAAGTTTGATTCTATCTTCATCCGTTCTTTAGTTATTGACACCTGAATGTAGGTCGTTTTCACCAAAAACAGCAGTCTCTGACCAGACAGCGGAGGAAAAGGCATTTTTGTAAATTAAGGGCCTGTGTCCACGTAGCGTCTTTTTATCAGCTCCGGCGTCTATTTTCAGTTGTTTCCAATGGTGGGAGAGCGTATGCGGGCACACACGGACGTCTAGAGAAAGTGCGCAGCGCCCAGTGTCTATTTTCACAGCGCTCCAGCTTTTTTGTGCGCCTGAGGACAAGTGATTTGTGGACGTGTTGTCAGTGTGCTGTGCTATGGACTTTTTCTGACCTGAATGTGATTTATCTAATAACTCTGTTTCATATGGATTCAGTGAATAATCTGTCTACTGCTCATCACAACTTTTTCACCACTTCACAACATTTTCCATTCATCAATATTACTCCAGTTTGATCAGGTAGGCTCCCAGTATAACAGTGCTCTTACCTTGTGTCTGAAGGTCCAGGTTCATTACTGAAGTCTGGAGGTTCATCTTTAGACCAGTCACTCTTCATAGACAGACAGCTGGGTACTGGAGACTCTGCTCTCTGCCTGTGGCGCTGACCTCTGCAAACACAAAGGTTTTATACATATCATTAGTTCTAGAAAGGACAGACAACTTTAAATGAATGTTTTGTTCTCATATTCTACTATTTTCTTCAGTTTATTTATTTTTTAGATTATGCATGTACTTTGATATTCTTGTTGTTTTAGAAAACAAAATCACAACAGCCAACAACAAATAAGGCAACAGTTAAATAGGGCAAACTGTGTATGTAAAGGGCAAGTAAGGCAAACAGTAAAATAAGAAAGGTAATAAAGTAGAAGTAATAAAGTATTAAAATAGAATAAAATAGAATAAATATAAAAAAAATCCACACAGTGTCCACTTGTCAGTGGAAGAGGGCAAATGACAATATCACAGGTTTATTGCACTATTGTGTGTGTGTGTGTATGTGTGTGTGTGTGTGTGTGTGTGTGTGTGTGTGTGTGTGATCATCCTGTGTGTTGTTATCTATGGTTGTTATCCTATGCATTATTGTGGTTGCCGATTGGGCACTTATGTAACTGACTGTCTCCGAATATCTGATTGCATAATTAGTGTTTATGTCATTTGCATACTTACATACGTATTGCATACGTATTTATGTGGACATAAATAAATCATTCAAATGTGTGTGTGTTATTTATTGAGGAGTCTCGTGGCCTGGGGAAAGAAACTATTCCGCAGGTTTGTGCGTGTTTTGGGGACCCTGTATCTTCTCCCTGAGGGCAACAGGAACAGGGAGAACAGGCTGTTGTGCGGGTGGTGGGTCATGCCCTTGATGATCTTCCAGAACTTCCTGAGGCACCGCTGAGCGTACAGTTCCTGCAGTTTTGGCAGCTCACATCCTGTCACGTGCTGGGCCGCGCACCTCACCCTTCTCAGCGCCTTGTGGTCCATGGTGGTACAGTTCCCGTACCCGGTAGTGAAGCAGCCAGTCAGCAGGCTCTCAATGGTGCCTCTGTAGAAGTCCCTGAGGATGTTGTGCCTCAGGCCAAATGATTTTCAGAGGGCTGTGATTGGTAGATCACAGTGTTGGTCCAGGACCACAATGTGGCATGTTGATGCAGGAGGAACATGACATGTTGATGCAGGAGGAACATGTCATGTTGATGCAGGAGGAACATGTCATGTTGATATAGGAGGAACATGTCATGTTGATGCAGGAGGAACATGTCATGTTGATGCAGGAGGAACATGTCATGTTGATGCAGGAGGAACATGTCATGTTGATGCAGGAGGAACATGTCATGTTGATGCAGGAGGAACATGTCATGTTGATGCAGGAGGAACATGTCATGTTGATACAGGAGGAACATGACATGTTGATGCAGGAGGAACATGTCACGTTGATGCAGGAGGAACATGTCATGTTGATGCAGGAGGAACATGTCATGTTGATGCAGGAGGAACATGTCATGTTGATGCAGGAGGAACATGTCATGTTGATGCAGGAGGAACATGTCATGTTGATGCAGGAGGAACATGTCATGTTGATACAGGAGGAACATGTCATGTTGATGCAGGAGGAACATGTCATGTTGATGCAGGAGGAACATGTCATGTTGATGCAGGAGGAACATGTCATGTTGATGCAGGAGGAACATGACATGTTGATACAGGAGGAACATGTCATGTTGATGCAGGAGGAACATGTCATGTTGATGCAGGAGGAACATGTCATGTTGATGCAGGAGGAACATGACATGTTGATGCAGGAGGAACATGTCATGTTGATGCAGGAGGAACATGTCATGTTGATGCAGGAGGAACATGTCATGTTGATGCAGGAGGAACATGTCACGTTGATGCAGGAGGAACATGTCATGTTGATGCAGGAGGAACATGTCATGTTGATGCAGGAGGAACATGTCATGTTGATGCAGGAGGAACATGTCATGTTGATGCAGGAGGAACATGTCACGTTGATGCAGGAGGAACATGTCATGTTGATGTAGGAGGAACATGTCATGTTGATGCAGGAGGAACATGTCATGTTGATGCAGGAGGAACATGTCATGTTGATGCAGGAGGAACATGACATGTTGATGCAGGAGGAACATGTCATGTTGATGCAGGAGGAACATGTCATGTTGATGCAGGAGGAACATGTCATGTTGATGCAGGAGGAACATGTCATGTTGATGCAGGAGGAACATGTCATGTTGATGCAGGAGGAACATGTCATGTTGATGCAGGAGGAACATGTCATGTTGATGCAGGAGGAACATGTCATGTTGATGCAGGAGGAACATGTCATGTTGATGCAGGAGGAACATGTCATGTTGATGCAGGAGGAACATGTCATGTTGATGCAGGAGGAACATGTCATGTTGATGCAGGAGGAACATGTCATGTTGATGCAGGAGGAACATGTCATGTTGATGCAGGAGGAACATGTCATGTTGATGCAGGAGGAACATGTCATGTTGATGCAGGAGGAACATGTCATGTTGATGCAGGAGGAACATGTCATGTTGATGCAGGAGGAACATGACATGTTGATGCAGGAGGAACATGTCATGTTGATGCAGGAGGAACATGACATGTTGATGCAGGAGGAACATGTCATGTTGATGCAGGAGGAACATGTCATGTTGATGCAGGAGGAACATGTCATGTTGATGCAGGAGGAACATGTCATGTTGATGCAGGAGGAACATGTCATGTTGATACAGGAGGAACATGTCATGTTGATGCAGGAGGAACATGTCATGTTGATACAGGAGGAACATGTCATGTTGATGCAGGAGGAACATGTCATGTTGATGCAGGAGGAACATGTCATGTTGATGCAGGAGGAACATGTCATGTTGATGCAGGAGGAACATGGAGGAACATGTCATGTTGATGCAGGAGGAACATGTCATGTTGATGCAGGAGGAACATGTCATGTTGATGCAGGAGGAACATGTCATGTTGATGCAGGAGGAACATGTCATGTTGATGCAGGAGGAACATGACATGTTGATACAGGAGGAACATGTCATGTTGATGCAGGAGGAACATGTCATGTTGATGCAGGAGGAACATGTCATGTTGATGCAGGAGGAACATGTCATGTTGATGCAGGAGGAACATGTCATGTTGATGCAGGAGGAACATGTCATGTTGATGCAGGAGGAACATGTCATGTTGATGCAGGAGGAACATGTCATGTTGATGCAGGAGGAACATGTCATGTTGATGCAGGAGGAACATGTCATGTTGATGCAGGAGGAACATGTCATGTTGATGCAGGAGGAACATGTCATGTTGATACAGGAGGAACATGTCATGTTGATACAGGAGGAACATGTCATGTTGATGCAGGAGGAACATGTCATGTTGATACAGGAGGAACATGTCATGTTGATGCAGGAGGAACATGTCATGTTGATGCAGGAGGAACATGTCATGTTGATACAGGAGGAACATGTCATGTTGATGCAGGAGGAACATGGAGGAACATGTCATGTTGATGCAGGAGGAACATGGAGGAACATGTCATGTTGATGCAGGAGGAACATGTCATGTTGATGCAGGAGGAACATGTCATGTTGATGCAGGAGGAACATGTCATGTTGATGCAGGAGGAACATGTCATGTTGATGCAGGAGGAACATGTCATGTTGATGCAGGAGGAACATGTCATGTTGATGCAGGAGGAACATGTCATGTTGATGCAGGAGGAACATGTCATGTTGATGCAGGAGGAACATGTCATGTTGATGCAGGAGGAACATGTCATGTTGATGCAGGAGGAACATGTCATGTTGATGCAGGAGGAACATGTCATGTTGATGCAGGAGGAACATGTCATGTTGATACAGGAGGAACATGTCATGTTGATGCAGGAGGAACATGTCATGTTGATACAGGAGGAACATGTCATGTTGATGCAGGAGGAACATGTCATGTTGATGCAGGAGGAACATGTCATGTTGATGCAGGAGGAACATGTCATGTTGATGCAGGAGGAACATGTCATGTTGATGCAGGAGGAACATGTCATGTTGATGCAGGAGGAACATGTCATGTTGATGCAGGAGGAACATGTCATGTTGATGCAGGAGGAACATGTCATGTTGATGCAGGAGGAACATGTCATGTTGATACAGGAGGAACATGTCATGTTGATGCAGGAGGAACATGTCATGTTGATGCAGGAGGAACATGTCATGTTGATGCAGGAGGAACATGTCATGTTGATACAGGAGGAACATGTCATGTTGATGCAGGAGGAACATGTCATGTTGATACAGGAGGAACATGTCATGTTGATACAGGAGGAACATGTCATGTTGATACAGGAGGAACATGTCATGTTGATGCAGGAGGAACATGTCATGTTGATGCAGGAGGAACATGTCATGTTGATGCAGGAGGAACATGTCATGTTGATGCAGGAGGAACATGTCATGTTGATGCAGGAGGAACATGTCATGTTGATGCAGGAGGAACATGTCATGTTGATGCAGGAGGAACATGTCATGTTGATGCAGGAGGAACATGTCATGTTGATGCAGGAGGAACATGTCATGTTGATACAGGAGGAACATGTCATGTTGATACAGGAGGAACATGTCATGTTGATACAGGAGGAACATGTCATGTTGATGCAGGAGGAACATGTCATGTTGATACAGGAGGAACATGTCATGTTGATGCAGGAGGAACATGTCATGTTGATGCAGGAGGAACATGTCATGTTGATGCAGGAGGAACATGTCATGTTGATGCAGGAGGAACATGTCATGTTGATGCAGGAGGAACATGTCATGTTGATGCAGGAGCAACATGTCATGTTGATGCAGGAGGAACATGTCATGTTGATGCAGGAGGAACATGTCATGTTGATACAGGAGGAACATGTCATGTTGATACAGGAGGAACATGTCATGTTGATACAGGAGGAACATGTCATGTTGATGCAGGAGGAACATGTCATGTTGATACAGGAGGAACATGTCATGTTGATGCAGGAGGAACATGTCATGTTGATGCAGGAGGAACATGTCATGTTGATACAGGAGGAACATGTCATGTTGATGCAGGAGGAACATGTCATGTTGATGCAGGAGGAACATGTCATGTTGATACAGGAGGAACATGTCATGTTGATGCAGGAGGAACATGTCATGTTGATGCAGGAGGAACATGTCATGTTGATGCAGGAGGAACATGTCATGTTGATGCAGGAGGAACATGTCATGTTGATGCAGGAGGAACATGTCATGTTGATGCAGGAGGAACATGTCATGTTGATGCAGGAGGAACATGTCATGTTGATACAGGAGGAACATGTCATGTTGATACAGGAGGAACATGACATGTTGATGCAGGAGGAACATGTCATGTTGATGCAGGAGGAACATGTCATGTTGATGCAGGAGGAACATGTCATGTTGATGCAGGAGGAACATGTCATGTTGATGCAGGAGGAACATGTCATGTTGATGCAGGAGGAACATGTCATGTTGATGCAGGAGGAACATGTCATGTTGATGCAGGAGGAACATGTCATGTTGATGCAGGAGGAACATGTCATGTTGATGCAGGAGGAACATGTCCTACTTGGTAAAAGCACGTTGTGCCTGAGTCATGACTGAGTGATGACTTGGTTGACTCAGGACAGGAGAGGTTTTTTCGGTTGATTGGCCGTGTCATTTAAGTCCCCTCCCCTTTCCTACTTGACTGTTTCTCATTGTCTACCGTCGAAGTCAGAAGTTTACATACACTTAGGTTGAAATCATTAAAACTCTGTTTTTAACCATTCCACAGATTTCATGTTAACTAACTATAGTTTGGCAAGTCTGTGAGTCTGTATATGATGCATAAATGTGACAGGACTCAGGAGAGGCTTTCTGGTTGATTGATGTAAGTTAAAGCCCCTCTCTTTTCCTACTTGACTGTTTCTTGTTGTCTGTATATCTATTATTGATCCAGAAGTTGCATTAATGATAACTATGATTACCTCAGTATGTAGGACTTGACTGATAAATGTGTGAACAAAATGTGAGAGCTAATAATTATGTGATGAGACCAAGGAGGCATTGTTTTAAGTCACCAATAAGCTGTTTTAGGCTTTGATATTTGGTTTCATAGGGACAAACATTTTCCATCTTATCACACATTAAATGCTTGTTGTGTTTGGGATTGTCAGTTGCATTATATTTAATTCCACCCATTTGCTCCACTGTGGCTTATATTTTATTTTGCTTTTCTATATCTTCATATTATTTGTTGCTCCATTGATCCAAATTCCCTACAGAGATCATTTACATTTCTCTTATTCTATTCTTATTTTAGGTGAATGAAATAATGGTATTTTCCTCTACTCAAATAGCAATGAGCATGTATTTTTCTCTTTCCAGTGTCCCTTCATATCTTTACTACTAGCTAGATTTCATGAATACAATCTAATTTAACCATATTCAATCAGGTAGTCTTACAGTATAACAGTGCTCTTACCTTGTGTCTGAAGGTCCAGGTTCATTACTGAAGGATGGAGGTTCATCTTTAGACCAGTCAGTCTTCATAGACAGACAGCTGGGTACTGGAGACTCTGCTCTGCCATCCTCTTCCTCCTCCTTCTTACTCATCTTCTGGACTTTGTGATCTTGTATCTGTGAAAGGTGCTATACAAATAAACTTTACTTACTTCAGTCAGTCTGAGGTAAACCAGTTATACTGGGCGGGGGGGGGGGGGTTTAATGGTTAAATTTATGCAATTAAAACAACTTGGTTAAGGTTAGGGAAATGGTTTGGTCATGTGTGTTTTTTTATGTGACTCACGTTTGTCCTTTTGAAACGCTGGGAATCGAACTCCGGTCAAAGACATTGAAGGCAAACCCCCACAGCACCGCTCTTACTGTCCACCGTGCTATTTCAATGTGATACACACACACACACACACACACACACACACACACACACACACACACACACACATCACTGATTCATTCTTTTTTTTATCAACACTTGTCTTGAATGAGAAAATTGCATTCTTGTCAAAGACTTATTTTCAAGCAGATCCTCCTCTGTCTGTAGTGTCAGGTGGATACTGTCAGCGCACCTCTGTGGTTACAGACAGATCTGTCTGTAGTGTCAGGTGGATACTGTCAGCGCACCTCTGTGGTTACAGACAGATCTGTCTGTAGTGTCAGGTGGATACTGTCAGCGCACCTCTGTGGTTACAGACAGATCTGTCTGTAGTGTCAGGTGGATACTGTCAGCGCACCTCTGTGGTTACAGACAGATCCTCATCTGTCTGTAGTGTCAGGTGGATACTGTCAGCGCACCTCTGTGGTTACAGACAGATCTGTCTGTAGTGTCAGGTGGATACTGTCAGCGCACCTCTGTGGTTACAGACAGATCCTCATCTGTCTGTAGTGTCAGGTGGATACTGTCAGCGCACGTCTGTGGTTACAGACAGATCCTCATCTGTCTGTAGTGTCAGGTGGATACTGTCAGTGCACCTCTGTGGTTACAGACAGATCCTCATCTGTCTGTAGTGTCAGGTGGATACTGTCAGTGCACCTCTGTGGTTACAGACAGATCCTCATCTGTCTGTAGTGTCAGGTGGATACTGTCAGTGCACCTCTGTGGTTACAGACAGATCCTCATCTGTCTGTAGTGTCAGGTGGATACTGTCAGCGCACCTCTGTGGTTACAGACAGATCCTCATCTGTCTGTAGTGTCAGGTGGATACTGTCAGCGCACCTCTGTGGTTACAGACAGATCCTCATCTGTCTGTAGTGTCAGGTGGATACTGTCAGCGCACCTCTGTGGTTACAGACAGATCCTCCTCTGTCTGTAGTGTCAGGTGGATACTGTCAGCGCACCTCTGTGGTTACAGACAGATCCTCATCTGTCTGTAGTGTCAGGTGGATAATGTCAGCGCACCTCTGTGGTTACAGACAGATCTGTCTGTAGTGTCAGGTGGATACTGTCAGCGCACCTCTGTGGTTACAGACAGATCCTCATCTGTCTGTAGTGTCAGGTGGATACTGTCAGTGCACCTTTGTGGTTACAGACAGATCCTCATCTGTCTGTAGTGTCAGGTGGATACTGTCAGTGCACCTCTGTGGTTACAGACAGATCCTCATCTGTCTGTAGTGTCAGGTGGATACTGTCAGTGCACCTTTGTGGTTACAGACAGATCCTCATCTGTCTGTAGTGTCAGGTGGATACTGTCAGCGCACCTCTGTGGTTACAGACAGATCCTCATCTGTCTGTAGTGTCAGGTGGATACTGTCAGCGCACCTCTGTGGTTACAGACAGATTTCAGTGAAACAGGTTTCTGAGAAATCAGCCTGTCCTCAGAGACGAGAGGCGGGACACAACACAAGCAGTCTGCAGGCAAGTCGACACACGTAGGCTACAGTTACAGTAGGCCCTCTATAAGCCTAATATGAAGCAGCATGTAGGCTATAGTTACAGTAGGCCCTCTATAAGCCTAATATGAAGCAGCATGTGGGCTATAGTTACAGTAGGCCCTCTATAAGCCATAATATGAAGCAGCATGTAGGCTATAGTTACAGTAGGCCCTCTATAAGCCTAATATGAAGCAGCATGTAGGCTACAGTTACAGTAGGCCCTCTATAAGCCTAATATGAAGCAGCATGTAGGCTATAGTTACAGTAGGCCCTCTATAAGCCTAATATGAAGCAGCATGTAGGCTATAGTTACAGTAGGCCCTCTATAAGCCTAATATGAAGCAGCATGTAGGCTATAGTTACAGTAGGCCCTCTATAAGCCTAATATGAAGCAGCATGTAGGCTATAGTTACAGTAGGCCCACTATAAGCCTAATATGAAGCAGCATGTAGGCTATAGTTACAGTAGGCCCTCTATTAGGGATGGGCATTTCTAGCAAAAACACTATTCGAAATTCGCTGGCCAAATTCGAATTCAAATTCGAATTTAATTCGAAATTCGAAAAAAAAAAAAAAAATGTAAAAAAAAAAAAAAATGTTTTTTTTTTTTTTTTTAATGTATTTTTTTTTCTTTCTTTTTTTTTTTGTGAGTGAAATGTTGCATTGTCTCCCCTGATTCTAAGTCTACGGCTTTATTAATTAATATAAAAAGCTTCTGCTGTGGATTTTTAGCTCAAACAAGCATTGCACCACTGAAGTAAAGAACATGTTACATGACATTGACATTTTCGAAAATAAAAAACAGTTTTGACAATCATGAGTGGTTCATTAAATATTTAGTAGGCTCAGGTCTGAGTGCCAAAGGGGTGCCAAAGTCACCCCCTCTCCCTCTTCATGGGATTTCATCCGCCATTCATTTTTCCATAAACCTTGCTTAAAATGCTTATAAAAATTGTTTTACTTGCTCAAACCAAGCGATTTGACTATACTTAGAATCGGGGGAGACAATGCAACATTTCACTCAACAAAAAAAAAAAAAAAAAAAAAAAAAAAAAAATTCGAATTTCGAATTTCAATAATAAAAGTCGACCTTGATAATAACAACGATTATTCGAAAATTCGAAATTCGATGCCCATCCCTACCCTCTATAAGCCATAATATGAAGCAGCATGTAGGCTATAGTTACAGTAGGCCCTCTATAAGCCTAATATGAAGCAGCGTGTAGGCTATAGTTACAGTAGGCCCTCTATAAGCCTAATATGAAGCAGCATGTAGGCTACAGTTACAGTAGGCCCTCTATAAGCCTAATATGAAGCAGCATGTAGGCTATAGTTACAGTAGGCCCTCTATAAGCCTAATATGAAGCAGCATGTAGGCTATAGTTACAGTAGGCCCTCTATAAGCCTAATATGAAGCAGCATGTAGGCTATAGTTACAGTAGGCCCTCTATAAGCCTAATATGAAGCAGCATGTAGGCTATAGTTACAGTAGGCCATCTATAAGCCATAATATGAAGCAGCATGTAGGCTACAGTTACAGTAGGCCCTCTATAAGCCTAATATGAAGCAGCATGTAGGCTATAGTTACAGTAGGCCCTCTATAAGCCTAATATGAAGCAGCATGTAGGCTATAGTTACAGTAGGCCCTCTATAAGCCATAATATGAAGCAGCATGTAGGCTATAGTTACAGTAGGCCCTCTATAAGCCTAATATGAAGCAGCATGTAGGCTATAGTTACAGTAGGCCCTCTATAAGCCTAATATGAAGCAGCATGTAGGCTACAGTTACAGTAGGCCCTCTATAAGCCTAATATGAAGCAGCATGTAGGCTATAGTTACAGTAGGCCCTCTATAAGCCTAATATGAAGCAGCATGTAGGCTACAGTTACAGTAGGCCCTCTATAAGCCATAATATGAAGCAGCATGTAGGCTATAGTTACAGTAGGCCCTCTATAAGCCTAATATGAAGCAAGTCAATTCTCCACCCTGCTCTGACTGAGCTGCCTGCAGAAAGTCAATCAACTATATATTTCTCTCTTTATGAGGAGTCATGTGACTGACAGACGGCCACAACTCCCAGAGTCTCAGATCATGACGGAATAAAACTGGATTAAACTAATAATGAACTGCGTCATGTCAGCCTTCTGTGAAGTACAGGCCCACGTCAGCTTCTCTGTTTTACTGTCATTATCTCATGATTACATCTTTTGTGTTCACGTAACTGTCCGTAGAAATACGGACAGGTGAATGCTACAGCCCTGCGATCAGTAACAGCAGACAAGTGACTCTGAGACTTCAGGTGTGCAAACATGGACAGTGAAAGAAAAAGGTGACAGATACCAGCCAGGGGGGGCAGACACACAAAACCACCCAAAAACCATTAACTTATGTGTCCTATTTTGGGATTGTAAAGGTGACCAGTTTGAATCCCTGAATAAATTAATAATAATAACAACAACAACAACAACGACGACGACAACGACGTCAACAACGACGACGACGACAACAACAACAACAATGTAATAACACTCACCCTGCTTCAGCCGTGTCCCTCCTGCTCTGCTCTTACAAAATGGATTCAGTCTGAACTAACTGCGACACACTTTTCTTTCACTGCTGTCTCTCATACAGGGGCCACGCCCTTCTGACTCACCTGTTGCAGCCGCAGCACAAATATGAAGGAAGTTGTATTTCTAAATATGGTTCATGTGAGATTGAGTCTCTCAAGCCAGTCTCTCTCTTCCACAGTCTTCAAATGCTCCGGGAGGCGGGAGCATTTGTTAATGTGTGCCCTCTCATCACACAGCTTTTAGAAGACCTGTAGCCTGTACCACGAAACAAGATTACTGGCTTAGCGAGGTAACTTCAGGTTTAACCTTAGTTTTGCCGTACCACGACGCTAGTTAACTCCTTATCGAGATAGATCACCATAGCAACTTATGCTCTACGGCTAACCTGCTTTGTAGCAGGTTAAGTTCAGAGGATAAGATCAAAACCCATGAAAGACCCACCTGCTTACCAATCAGCTCTCTGGAAACAGCGAGTCACCATTCATATGGTCCCCATATGAAAAATACATTGCATTCAAACAGGGCCGGCGCGTGCCATTCTGCCGCTCTAGGCGAGAGCAAATTATGCCGCCCCCAATTGGCAACACCATACCAGCATCAAAGTATGCATGACGCAATATGCAGGCATTTTGCACATCCATATAGCCTACCTACAAAAATAACGCGCCACAGGTGTGCACAGGTCTGCATAATAACTCCAATAACCACAGCAATCATGATACAGCACAGCTATTTTCCAAATAATCACATTTTTCAGACCCTCAAACTATGCAAATCTCTCTTATCTACCACTTTCTCATGTGCGTAAAACACACACATGGAATTGTGCGCACGGCAATTTAGCCTATATATCATCAGCAGATTCACAACTTAAACAAAGGCGAGTTGTTGTTACGAGCTGTTGGCAAATAAAGCTTGTTTACCTTTCAGAAGTGGACACCAGTGGGGGCTGCGTCAGCAAAGGTCTTTAAATAAATCCAATCATCCTCTATTAGGATTCTCTCTGGCAGTTCATTTTATATGGAGATTGTTGCCAGTCCATTAAGTCTGTCTTGTTTCATTGTAGGCTACTACTGCAGAGGTAGTTTCAACTTTGAGAAACTTCACATATTGTATCTTGGAATTTTGGTCTCTCCAATGAATGGGCAGGCAAAGTGCGCACTGCGCACCGCACAGGGAAACAGATTGTTTTGAATATATCCTCCTCTGGTCAGTTGGGGCGCCTGGTTGGGGCGCAAGGGACTGGTGGGAATAGCGTGATCCTCCCACAACGTGCTCGGCTGGCAACTGCGCACATGTTGGAGGAAGTATGGTGCTAGTCTCGGCTCTCCCCAGATCGGCAGAGGGTGGAGCAGTGACGGGTGGTGGGAATAAAAAAAAAAAAAGTAATATACTGCAACTTCCTCAAATAAATGTCTGTGTTGCTACCCTCTATTACGACTGATACCACACAACAGTGATTTTGTTTCTTTCTTTCTAGACTCAAATGCATGGGTCCTTCTTTCCCTGGAAAATTCCTATATCGTTTATATATATAATATATATTGATCCATTATTTATTTATTTATTTATTATCCTTTATTTATCCAGGCAGGGCCCATTGAGCTACAATATCTCTTCTTCCTGGGACTGATGCTAATAACTTGGCATCAGTCCAAGTGGTGCAGTATATTTTAGTCCCTTCAAAGGTTATGAGAATGTATCACGTAATTATGCGCTGGATCAACATGCTGATTGGCCGAGTGCCTCCTTGGCATGGCCACTGGCTGATGACAGCTAAAGACAACAAGGAAGTGCAGTGTTTACAAGACACACTGTACTGAGAACACACACACACACACACACAGTTAATGTTGTTCTGGGAAGTAAAACATTTCCTCGAGGGGGCACGGTGGCGCAGTGGTAGCGCTGTCGCCTCACAGCAAGAAGGCCCTGGGTTTGATTCCCGCGTGGGACGCTGTGGGCGCTGAGGGTGTGTCCCCCAGTTCCATGTCCTCAGCGCCTACGGCCCAGGTGGGCTCATCAAAAAGGGCCTTTCTGTGTGGAGTTTACATGTTCTCCCCGTGCTCCCCTGGGGTTTCCTCCAGGAACACCCCGCTAAAAATATGCACAAAAAAAAAAAACAGGACACTGACTGGACCAACCATCAATAATTTGTATTATAGGTCTGGGTCAATACTCTTCCCTGATTGGCCAACAGGTATGCATTGAAACCGTGTAATGCACACGTGGTCCGACTCGAGTTTAATCACAGTTCTAAACTAGAGAGCATACCTCTGCCACAGGCTGGTGTTACGTGAATCCATTTGGAACGTAGATGCCTTTTTGTGATTGGCTACCGCCCATTGCCACGCCCACTTTTGGCCAGTGTGGGCGTGGAAAGTTAATCAGTAATCAGTTAATCATGTACTGGTTTGCGCCTGTTTCGTCTCTCCAGATCTGTCCATTTATTTTGGTGTATTTTGTATTGCGTTTTGTATTTATTTGTTGACACAATAAATAATTGATCACAACAAAGTGTCCTTTATACTTCAATAAGTCTTCCACTTTAACATCATATTTGTGTTCCAGTAATATTCATGCTTTCAGTAAACTCTTGAATACTAATAAGCAGTTAAGAACTGACCACTGTCTAGTTTGTTTCCTGCTGAAGCAGATTGGTACAGTTTTGCGTGTCCAAATCAAACACCAAACAG
The DNA here is from genome assembly GCF_964638095.1 of Poromitra crassiceps. Classification (NCBI taxonomy): domain Eukaryota; kingdom Metazoa; phylum Chordata; class Actinopteri; order Beryciformes; family Melamphaidae; genus Poromitra; species Poromitra crassiceps. Next base: position 19,828,255 of record NC_139645.1, read on the forward strand.
CCTTTTCTCTTCTTTGTTTTGTCATGAATTGAAAAACCAAAAATAAACATCCCTTCACAGAAACTCTCCTGAAAAGACGTCAACAGTGTTCTGACTCTCAGCAGGAGAGAGAGGGACAGACTTGTGAGGAAAGCTGGCCATCATCAGCACATTCCAGTGGGTCACATAATATCAGATCAGTTGAGATGAGCTGAAGCTTCTGACAGACACAGAGAGAGAAAAGCTGTGAGCGGCTTGGTGCTGTGAAGACCAACCAGGACGTTTGGCAGCGCCATCGACCAAGATCCAGGAGTTAAGACTGCAAAAGGTTTCAATTTAAAACACTGTAGGCCTGCTGCATGTTGTGGCACACTTTCTGTATTTTTTTTCTGTTGTAATCACATGCTATAGTATAGCGGCTATATAGCGCCTATAAGCCTTATAGGCTGCTATCAGCCGATCAGCATTTTGGTAAAGTCCAGGTCAAGTCTCAAGTCTTTGAGCTCAAGTCCAGGTCAAGTCCCTGAGAGGCAAGTCCAAGTCAAGTCACAAGTCTTTGAGGTCAAGTATCAAGTCTTTGAGGGGCAAGTCCAAACCAAGTCTTAAGTCTTTGAGCTCAAGTCTCAAGTCCCTGAGGGGCAAGTCCAAGTCAAGTCACAAGTCTTTGAGCTCAAGTCCAAGTCAAGTCTCACGTCTCTGAGCTCAAGTCTAAGTCAAGTCACAAGTCTTTGAGCTCAAGTCCAAGTCAAGTCTCAAGTCTCTGAGCTCAAGTCTAAGTCAAGTCACAAGTCTTTGAGCTCAAGTCCAAGTCAAGTCTCAAGTCTTTGAGCTCAAGCCCAAGTCAATTCTCAAGTCTTTGAGCTCAAGTCCAGGGTTGAGTCTCAAGTCTTTGGTCACAAGTCCAAGTCAAGTCTCTCAGCTCAAGTCCAAGTCAAGTCTCTGAGACACACACACACACACACACACACACTAGGGCTGGGCGATTAATCAAATTTTAATCATGATTACGATTTGGGCTGTCCACGATTATGAAAACAAGATAATCGACATACAACGATTTTGATCGAGACCCAGCTACCCTCAGTCACATGTTCTGGCTGTGCCCCAAACTGACCCCACTCTGGACAGGTGTATTTAACACATTTTCCTTTATGTGCGACAGAGTCATTGATCCCAATCCATTGACCGCTCTGTTTGGTGTAGTCCCACAGGAGACATCAATTCCAACTCACCAAGCTGAAGCTATAGCATTCTCTACATTACTGGCTAGACGTCTAATACTCTTCAGCTGGAAGAAGGTTAGGGCACCATCCCACAAGCGCTGGTTATAGAAGAGTAGCTGCTTCCTGTCATGACTGTCATGTGAACAGAGAGCCACTGCAAGTTTCTCCTCCCTGCTTATTTCCGTGGTAGCACAAGAATAAGATAACAGAAGTCACAGAAAGAGAGCCGCTGGTCGAGAGGAGAGGTAAAACAACATATGTGGGGTGGAAACACTATGGTTTCGCCGAGTTTAAAGGTCCACACATCAAGAGCGATGCGAATATACAGCACGGAATTGCGATGCGAGTTTTGACCCACCTGTCAATCACAGCCACAGACTTGGAACAAACAGTGCAAGATATGCGCGGTCGCGGCTGCACCCCGCAACACGACCTCTCCCTCTTTCTTTAATCACTTGAAATCCACTCACAAAGTGGTCTATGACCAAGCAATAAACGCTAAACGAACAAAAAGACAAAGCCCCATCTAGTTACTGCCACCGCAACACAGTCATCGATTCAGGACACTCTTTACAATGCGACCGCATATTCAACAGCTAACGAGCTCACAGATAAACATTAACAATAGCCTATTATGAACCTAAACGACGTAAGTCGCTTTGGATAAAACCATCTGCCAAATGAGTAATTTAATGTAAACGAACGTTACTCAATAGCGTTCTCATTTGGTTAGTTTTGAGGTTTAAGGACTACTAGTTCAGATGTTTACCAACATATTGAAGGTAGATTAATAGTTGCAGTTGGTTGTGGCAGTTCACTGCAACATAGTAGGCCTATACTGTATATTTATTTTAGTTTTTATTTTATTTCTAAATCTTTGCACTTTTATTATTTATTTTCACTTATTTATTTTCAATTATATCTAAAATCCAAAGACATCCAATGTTAAATAAAAAGCCAGTGTAAATGTTCAATAAATTCATGATGTTCTCAATGTCAATGAGTAATCGTGTTAAATAATCGTGATCTCAATATCAATCAAAATAATCGTGATTATGATTTTTGCCATAATCGTGCAGCCCTAACACACACACAAACACACACACACACACACACACACACACAGATTGTTCACAAGTCCCAAACCTCAAGTCTTTGAGGACAAGTCTCAAGTCAAAACTGAAGTCACTGTGTGTGTGACTTAAGTGTGACTCAAGTCCAAGTCCCCATCTCTGACATGGAGATAGCCGTAATGACGTGTGTGTTACAGTTTGGAATACAACATCTAGTCGGCAATGGACCAGGCTGTGTATGTTTTTTTCTTCGTATTTTTTTTACATTTTGGGACCAACTGACCAACAGAGTGCTGCTAAAACACATGAAAACATGAGAACAACAGAGAGAAGTCCTATTGTCCGTCTGTTATTTCACATTATGATTTCTGTCCTGTTTGTTTTCTGAGACAAAAGTATGTTTTTCCTTCCCTTCATGTTGATGGATGAGCAGCATCACTGCACATTTGCTTTGGCAATATTGTCACACAGCTGTCATGTCAATAAAGCTTTTTGAACAGAATTATCAGACAGAAAGAGACAGAGAGCCAGAGAGAAACAGAGAGACAGACAGAGAGAGAGAGAGACAGAGAGACACAAAGAGAGACAGACAGAGAGAGAGAGAGACACAGAGAGAGAGACAGATAGAGAGCAAGAGAGATGAAAGAAAGACATATTGTAATTTAAAAGCAGCTTTCTAACAGACAGATGCGTGATGACACAAGTTAACTCAAACATAAACATACATAAATCCAGGAGCAGCTGAGACAGATTACAGAGAAAACACACAGGGATTATACTGTGTGTGTGTGTGTGTGTGTGTGTGTGTGTGTGTGTGTGTGTGTGTGTGTGTGTGTGTGTGTGTGTATGTGTATATGTGTGTGTGTGTGTGTTAGCCTGGATTCTCTGTCTCTCTGTTAAACAGGAAGTCAAATAAAGCTCACATGGAGCGTGTTTAGCAGCATCCTTCCTGACAAAGACAGCAGCACCCTACAGCACTCCACACCCCAGGGTGCTGCCTTGGAACAAAGAGCGTCTCTGTTCTGGAGGATGAATCACTCCATAGTAAAAAATAAATCTTACAATCTGTAAAAGTGTGTGAAAGGAAAATTCCATCCTAAAACACTTGCATTCCTGGCTCCTTTCAGTAGTTGTGTTTTCCTGCTGCCATCCTGCTGCACTGGGAACTAGGAATTCACAGGGTCAACTCCGTCACACCGGAGTTGACCGTGTTCCAGTAAACCCACAACCCACAGATAATCAGTTTAGAAGCTGGAACCAGAGAATTTACTTGATTATAAAAATAAAAATAAGTATTCTTTTGTCGATCAACTCATCGATTAATCGTTGCAGCTTTAATTACCACCAACAGACAGAGCAGTCAGGACCATCTGTGGGTTCTGGAAGTAGAGGCAGAGTGAGAGGTCGCTGCTTCTTCCTCCTCTCTGTTCTGACTGAACAACAGAGCAGTTTCTACTTTTAGCCTAGCTTTAGCTTCAGTATATATAGCCCTTTGTCTCCAGGTTTGCCATCATCCATCAGCTGTGAGTCTGTGATGCTGAGAGCAGCAGACCAGAGGCTCCTCCACTTCCTCCCCTGTCTGTCTCTCTGTGCAGCTGAACAGAGTGAGAGCAGCAGACCAGAGGCTCCTCCACTTCCTCTCCTGTCTGTCTCTCTGTGCAGCTGAACAGAGTGAGAGCAGCAGACCAGAGGCTCCTCCACTTCCTCCCCTGTCTGTCTCTCTGTGCAGCTGAACAGAGTGAGAGCAGCAGACCAGAGGCTCCTCCTCTTCCTGCCCTGTCTGTCTCTCTGTGCAGCTGAACAGAGTGAGAGCAGCAGACCAGAGGCTCCTCCACTTCCTCCCCTGTCTGTCTCTCTGTGCAGCTGAACAGAGTGAGAGCAGGGCAAACACAGCTGGGTTTCCTTTACCGTTTACCACAGGTGCATCAGTCAGCCTGTGTCTTTTGGTCTTCCTGAGTCCAGAGTAAAAATAGATAAAACACAGATTTAGCCGTCTTTGTTCTCAGCATCTCAACAGAAAGCCTTCTCAGTGTCGTCCATGACGACGTGGAGCAACCAGGTCTTATCTTGGTCGGCATTGGATTTTCACTAACCTTCAGGGACTGAAGCATCTCATTTGCCTTCCTGGTGCCCAGCATCCATGAATATCAGTCTTTTAGCATTTTTAGAATTTGCATCGTGACGCAGTCTGTAACCTGATGCTAACAAGTCACCCAGGAAACCGCTTCAAACAGCAGGCACTTAAAAAAAGATACCTGGCAGGTGATTGGATAAACCATCTGTCTATCACGTCGATCACATGGCTCGCTCACGCTGGTGTCACACCTAAAGCCCGCCCCTAGCTGGATTCAAGCCAATAGATTGGAGCGTGGTAAGATGGATCTTTCATTGTGATCGTGATGTCATGATCGCACGTGAATCCAGCTGTGTCACACAAGGTTAAGGAGTCTGGTCAAGCCTGTTCACCACACTGTTGAGCCCAGCAACAGCTGCACAACTAGCTGCAGTCTATGTTCTGTCACAGAGAGACTAAACAAGCTGCAGTCTATGTTCTGTCACAGAGAGACTAAACAAGCTGCAGTCTATGTTCTGTCACAGAGAGACTAAACAAGCTGCAGTCTATGTTCTGTCACAGAGAGACTAAACAAGCTGCAGTCTATGTTCTGTCACAGAGAGACTAAGCATCCACAGATAATAGGACGAATCAGCGTGACGTCACTTGACACCCAGAAATGCGGAACACCGTGGCAGTTAATAGTAGAGTTGTGCCAAACAAACGTTAATATCTGAAAAACTATACATCGCTTATATTTTGAGATTCTGAGTGAGAGCATGTCGTGTTAAAGTTGTGTGAACTGTCGCTGTTTTTAAAATGTAAACAGAGTCAGTCAAGCCGGCTAGAGCAGACACTCACGCCTCGCGCCACTTGGGCTCCATAGAGTTCCATTGCCACCCAGTGACGTGGTTTGTTTACCAAAATGCTGCTCAGCTGATCCCTCGTATAGCATGTGGCTAGTTACTACTAGCCATCTGGAACCACTTGACTCCACTAATGTGGACAATTAGCTATGATAGCCATCGACAGGCCACTGTGGCTCCAACAACAACCTCTGGCCACAGCTACAGAGGCAGGCAATCTACTACAGTAAGTGAATGGAAGTGTGTATGGAATGCATCATCAACAATGTTACATGTGGAAACATGAATAAAAGGAAAAGAACATTCTAAACAAGGAAATGGACGAGATCTTTCGAAATCTCTTCCAGCAGAGCTGTTTGACTTCTGATCCAGACCTGAAACAGCCTTTCAGAGGAGAGAGATGGAGAGGAAACAGCTGGACTTTCAGGTAACACATCCTCTGGCGGCCATATTGGTGCTTCTCAGCTGTTCACGACAGATGCTGAGAACAGATGACTGTGTCTCAAAGACGTATGACTGCGCTGTGCTCAGAACTGACTGATCATTTCATCCCCGATCCAGATCGGACGGGGACCCGATCTTGTGTTTAGATACACTTTTATTTTGAAGGCTAAACGGTTTCTGCTAATTTGAGCTAGCTTTACCTTTCAAGACACTTTGGGATTGTTTGGCTTCAAGAGGCTTTCATTATGCTGGTTATTTATTTATTTTTCAAGTCAAGTCAAGTCAGGTCCCAAAAAACGTCAGTTGTCTTGGAGTCAAGCTTCTACACGGTTCTGCTGTATGGACTAACACAGGGGCACTCAATTAAAATTCATAGAGGTCCAGTTAGAGAAAATGTCCTCAAGCAAAAGTCCGGAACATTGTAACGTAGATGCGTTATGATTCAGTGCCATTGAACTTAGGCTACTTCAATGATTGCAGTAGCTTAATGGTACAATGTCTGTATGTAGTCAATGACTAACTGTTAAATCAAAACCCAACATCAACCATGTTTATTTAGTTTTCATATTTAACTGGATTAATTATAAATAACTAGCCTACACTAATAAATACATGTTCTTTTCTCATTTCAAGTAAAATAATGGCTGCATTTAAAAATAACATACAACAGTGCTTTGGGAAAATGTGCATCTTAAAAGTGCTTTAATTTTAGAAAGAAAATCTTCTTTTCTTCCCTCAACTCCACCTTTTCTCTTGAGAGAAGTGAGCTGATCCCTATCTATCTATCTATCTATCTATCTATCTATCTGTCTATCTATCTATCTATCTGTCTGTCTGTCTGTCTCAATGTCTGTCTCTATGTATCTATCGGTCTGTCTGTCTCTATGTATCTGTCTGTCTGTCTATCGATCGTTCGCAATGCAAACTTCACATGCCGTTGGGCAGTGAATGTGTGAGTGCCCTCAGTCTGGATTTGAGTGCGTTTGCTCGTGTGGCACTTTCACAGACAGGTTAGGATCGCATCGCACTTCACATGAGACATACTGCCTGGTTTTGAGCTGCCCGTGAGAACAATGAATGAACATCTAAGAGTCTGCCTGCACCGGATTAAAACTAAATCTTTGTTTACGGCGTCATAGTAACCTACATTTGGAAACGAATCCACCTTATCAGTGCACTTTATTGGATGTAGGTATCTATGCCCACACACCACCATCTTTATCAGGTATCTCTTTCACTCCTAATTGTTATACAGTATAATTTGTGCACAGCTAATTTACAGTGGGTCTCCATGGTTTTGCCAGCTGTTGTTAGGAGTCTGATGTAACTGTGAAGCCTGTGCTACCTCAGCTTATCTGCTGTCATCCTATCTGCTCGCTGGGTTCCACCCAGAGAACAGAGCCGCTCTGTGCTCTTATGTAAGGTGGAGGGGAGGGGCGACCTGAAGAATGACCTGCCAGGTAAGGCATACCACGCATTCTTTCAGGAAGACACAAATGGAAGACACAGGAAGTTCCTGTTACCATCCTGATGATTTACATTTTGTTAGTCATTAGCTGATGTCTTCTCCAGCGTGACTCACAATGAGGAGGTTCACACACACACTGATGATGATTCCATCTGAATACTCTGAATAAGACGCTGGCATGCAAAGAACATTTTCTCATTAGCTTATTGTATTATTGAAGTGTGTTGTAGACATGTAAACACTTTAACGACACTATGATGTCCTATCAGAGTTTTCGCAGCATTTTGCGATGCGCACGGCAGTCAAACTACCTGACGCCACTGCTGGTCTGCTCCATCTTCCACATGTTCTGCTCGACAACACGAGGCGGCTGAGGGGGTCGAACCCGTGACCTTTCAGTCCCCTAGCACTGTGCCCCTCTCTGCACCCTGCTGCTATCTCTCAGAGGCGTATGAGAGGAAGATGACTCACGGCGACCGACACCCAACCTTGACCCAAAATGGCCGCCGTCCAGCCGCAGTTTCAGTACAACAGCTGAGGACGCTATAACCGGGTTTATGATGCCAACCCACCAGCTGACTGTGTGTGTGTGTGTGTGTGTGTGTGTGTATATATGTGTGTGTGTGTGTGTGTGTGTGTGTGTGTGTGTGTGTGTGTGAGTTTAGAGGAGTTGTGATATCTCGGAGCTTAGTGAAATTCCTCTCTCCTGACCGCAGATCCTACAGATAGACTTTGGTGACTGGGTGTAGATATGACATGTTACAAACAGAGAGGGGGGGTGGCAGTCACAAAGGAGTGTGTGCATGTGTGCGTGTGTGTGTGTGTGTGTGTGTGTGTGTGTGTGTGTGTGTGTGTGTGTGTGTGTGTGGGGGGGGGATTTAGGTTGCGTTCATGTCCCATGACTAACATACTGTTCACCTCAGCTTCAGATGGTCAATACTACTTAACTAGAACATACCTCAGCTTCAGATGGTCAATAGTACTAGAACATACTGTTCACCTCAGCATCAGATGGTCAATACTACTAGAACATACTGGTCACCTCAGCTTCAGATGGTCAATACTACTAGAACATACTGTTCACCTCAGCTTCAGATGGTCAATACTACTAGAACATACTGTTCACCTCAGCATCAGATGGTCAATACTACTAGAACATACTGGTCACCTCAGCTTCAGATGGTCAATACTACTAGAACATACTGTTCACCTCAGCTTCAGATGGTCAATACTACTAGAACATACTGGTCACCTCAGCTTCAGATGGTCAATACTACTAGAACATACTGTTCACCTCAGCATCAGATGGTCAATACTACTAGAACATACTGTTCACCTCAGCATCAGATGGTCAATACTACTAGAACATACTGGTCACCTCAGCTTCAGATGGTCAATACTACTAGAACATACTGTTCACCTCAGCATCAGATGGTAAATTCTACTAGAACATACTGTTCACCTCAGCTTCAGATGGTAAATACTACTAGAACATACTGTCCACCTCAGCTTCAGATGTTCAATACTACTAGAACATACTGTTCACCTCAGCTTCAGATGGTCAATACTACTAGAACATACTGTTCACCTCAGCTTCAGATGGTCAATACTACTAGAACATACTGGTCACCTCAGCTTCAGATGGTCAATACTACTAGAACATACTGTTCACCTCAGCTTCAGATGGTCAATACTACTAGAACATACTGGTCACCTCAGCTTCAGATGGTCAATAGTACTAGAACATACTGTTCACCTCAGCTTCAGATGGTCAATACTACTAGAACATACTGTTCACCTCAGCATCAGATGGTCAATAGTACTAGAACATACTGTTCACCTCAGCTTCAGATGGTCAATACTACTAGAACATACTATTCACCTCAGCATCAGATGGTCAATAGTACTAGAACATACTGTTCACCTCAGCTTCAGATGGTCAATACTACTAGAACATACTGTTCACCTCAGCTTCAGATGGTCAATACTACTAGAACATACTGTTCACCTCAGCTTCAGATGGTGAATACTACTAGAACATACTGTTCACCTCAGCTTCAGATGGTAAATACTACTAGAACATACTGTTCACCTCAGCTTCAGATGGTCAATACTACTAGAACATACTGTTCACCTCAGCTTCAGATGGTCAATACTACTAGAACATACTGTTCACCTCAGCTTCAGATGGTGAATACTACTAGAACATACTGGTCACCTCAGCTTCAGATGGTCAATACTACTAGAACATACTGTTCACCTCAGCTTCAGATGGTCAATACTACTAGAACATACTGTTCACCTCAGCATCAGATGGTCAATAGTACTAGAACATACTGTTCACCTCAGCTTCAGATGGTCAATACTACTAGAACATACTGTTCACCTCAGCTTCAGATGGTCAATACTACTAGAACATACTGTTCACCTCAGCTTCAGATGGTGAATACTACTAGAACATACTGTTCACCTCAGCTTCAGATGGTCAATACTACTAGAACATACTGTTCACCTCAGCTTCAGATGGTCAATACTACTAGAACATACTGTTCACCTCAGCATCAGATGGTCAATAGTACTAGAACATACTGTTCACCTCAGCTTCAGATGGTCAATACTACTAGAACATACTGTTCACCTCAGCATCAGATGGTCAATAGTACTAGAACATACTGTTCACCTCAGCTTCAGATGGTCAATACTACTAGAACATACTGTTCACCTCAGCTTCAGATGGTCAATACTACTAGAACATACTGTTCACCTCAGCTTCAGATGGTGAATACTACTAGAACATACTGTTCACCTCAGCTTCAGATGGTAAATACTACTAGAACATACTGTTCACCTCAGCTTCAGATGGTCAATACTACTAGAACATACTGTTCACCTCAGCTTCAGATGGTCAATACTACTAGAACATACTGTTCACCTCAGCTTCAGATGGTGAATACTACTAGAACATACTGGTCACCTCAGCTTCAGATGGTCAATACTACTAGAACATACTGTTCACCTCAGCATCAGATGGTCAATAGTACTAGAACATACTGTTCACCTCAGCTTCAGATGGTCAATACTACTAGAACATACTGTTCACCTCAGCTTCAGATGGTCAATACTACTAGAACATACTGGTCACCTCAGCTTCAGATGGTGAATACTACTAGAACATACTGGTCACCTCAGCTTCAGATGGTCAATACTACGAGAACCTACTTTTGACCTCACAGTCTGACATAATTTCCGTAGAGCGAGTGAGAGCCAATCACAAGAGACGCTGGGCGTTTCATTCTGCAGCGTTTGTCTGGAGAGCTGAAAGCTTGAAAACCGGTGAAATGAGCAGATTGTTTAAGAAAACGTAGAGACTTGGAAACAAGAGAGGCAGAGAGAGATAGAGAGAAGGATTCAGGTCTTTGTCCTGTAGAGACAGGAAGTGGCCCAGATATACTTAGCATGGTATTTCCTGTTAGTGCTAATTGAGTCTAACTCCAGAGATGGGACAGCAGAAAGCAGGCCTTTCCGGCTTCCCTCAGAGGACAACTTGATAACAGTCACAAACCAAAGATGGAGAAAAGTATCTTGAGTCTGCCCATGTGTTCTTCAGACTCGCCATGTCTCACCAGCGTTCATCACCAAACCCAAGAAGAAAGTACCTTCTGAAAACTGTAGGAAAACGTTGTTGTGTGATGTTTCACACCCAGCTGTACGTTTATTTCTCAAAGCTACTAACAACAAATAGAGCCACTTATTGAGACTGAGGAACAATGTTAACGTGTTGAATCCTGAAGTATTTGGAGACAATTTGGTACGACTGATGCCACTTTGTGCTACTTGTTAAACGTTAAATACGGAGCTTTTTGTCGGTACTCTGCATTGACTCTATACTGCCCACTAGTGGATGTATTGCTTAACATGATACCAACGTGAAGGACGCATGGAAGTATGTGGGCAGTGACGGCTACAGTGTTGAAAGCGGACATATTTATTTTCATTAAATAAACGATAAAGCAGACTACGCTTTTGGGCATGATTGACAGGTCGCCTGCCCAGTGATCACGGACCAATAGCAGGCGGCGCTGTGGCTCTGTGGGAAACCCCCCCCTGGTCTCACGCTAGCTGCTTCTGGATCCAAATAACCAAGATGGCCACGGTCAAAATGCCAAATGCGAGGCTTCAAAACAGCACAAACCAATGGGTGATGTCCATGTTCTTATACAGTCTATGGTTCAGAGCCTCTCAAGGAGCAGGTACGGCTTCAGTCTGGCTCCAAGGCTCTCTAACCTGTGACCCAGTGGCTACAGGACACTCTCTCTCACACACACACACACACAGAGCAGATCACGCTCCACCATGTGGTCCACTGACAGACACAAAACATGGAAGGAAACACTGTCATGGTCTGGCTGATGGAGTCATCAGGGTCCCAGCCAACACACACACACACACACTCCAACACACACTCCAACACACACACACACACACACACACACACACCACAGCAGCTAACAGGAAGATGAAGGCATGCGTCCTGTGTGTCATGTCAGGATATGATTCTAATTCGTCATTATACTGGACACACACACACACACACACACAAATAAATCATTCACACACACACACACACACACACAAATAAATCATTCACACACACACAGGCTTGTAAAAGAGGGAGGCATGTTGGGAAAGCCCCTCAGCAGGCAGGAAGGGGAGGAGCCGGGCTGAGTCAGCAGCTCAGAGGAAAGGTAACGTCACATCACACCTGTCCAGACTCACAGCTACAGCAACCAACACACACACACACACACACACACACACACACACACACACACACACACAGAAGCGTCATGCCCATTGTAACTGAGGGGGCAATTGCCCCCTCAGATTTTTGAGAGGTAAAAAAAAAAAAAATTTTTTTTTTTTTTTTTTTTTTTTTTTTAAATAAACATAGGCTATATTATTATAGGCTGTGTATGGTAGTTGAAACATAGTTTCAAGTTTACGTTTATGTATGTTTGTAGTTAAAACAAAAACATAAATACTGTATAGGCTACATACAGTACAACACAAAAGGCTGTTATTTACCCTTTATCGCCACCTGGTGAGTAAATATATATAACTAAAACCATTAGAATTGACAACCGGTCCGAGACTTTTTTTTCCCATGTATCTACCAGTCCTTGGCACAAAAAAGGTTGGGAACCCCTGCTCTAGAGGAAAGATTTCTACCTTCTGAAAAGGCAATACCAGCCAAAATAAACATTGTGTTACATTGCTTTGAAACATGTGGTCTCCCTTTTTTGTCAAGTCCATTGAGCCTGGGCAGTGGCAATGTACTTAGTCTGGTGATTATGGATCTTTCCAGGAGGCTGAGCAGTTTGGAAAATAGCCTTATGGTTACACCTGCTCAGTCTGTTCATTTAAAATTAGATATTCCTCTAAATCTGGCTTCCAACCCCCCAAATTTTTTGCCGCCCTCCGGGCGGCGCCAGAGTTCGCCCCCTCAGATTTTTGGCTTGCATGACGCCCCTGCACACACACACACACACACACACACACACACGTACATTTACTCAGTTACATGTACTTAATAAATAAAGTATACAGTCCTGACACCTCTCCACAGCTGCCCACCTCAGAGCGCCCCTCTCCTTCACCGTCCCTTGTCCCATCTATTCCTGCATTGCCATGTGTCCTGCATTTATTTATGTTGAGGAAACTGACGAGTCGTATTCATTAGACAGTTGATACTTCTTCCTCCTCCTTTTCAGACACGTTAAGTTAATATCGTTTATTTGTTTTAACTATTTTTTTTATTTTATTTTTTTTATTAAATGTACATTTATAAATAAATATTATTTATTATATATACATACTTTTTTTATTATGTTTTTATTTCTCACATGTTTGAAATAAAGAGTTCATTGATTCCTTCATTCATTCAGAAGTGTAATAAGCAGCAGTGGTGTCTCAGATAAGGCCAACAAAGGCCAGAAACAAAAGCCAAGTGGAAAGTGAGTGGAGCTCCGCTGGGATCAAAACGCAGACAACAAGCCAACAGAGACGCACCAAAACAGTGAAGAACCTCCACTCTGCTGACTGACGGAGACACTGATAACTAGGACGGGCAATATGTAACAAATTTACCACGAGAGAGAGGGGGTTGTGGGCTGATTTACCACTGGTACAGGGTTGTGGCACGAGGCGAAGCCGAGTGCTATAAACCCTGTACCAGTGGTAAATCAGCCCACAACCCCCGATCCTCGAGTGGTAAATTTGTTTTCTACAACAGCTACCAAATAATATAAAAAATACACAATTGTAACATCCAATTCATTTATTTACAATCATTACTGGTTTCAGAATACATTTATCCTTCCGCCACAGAATATAGTTCCATACACAAGATCAATGATTGCACTAAACATTTAGTTGCCTTTGAGCCAAAAAACAACTAACCTATTCCTTAACGTGATTCACAGTTATTGATACATTGCCTGTAAAAGTACAGTTATTTAAACAGTTATCTAAAGCAGCCCGTTATGGTGGTGGTGTGTTGATATCTGGTGACGGCAGAGGGCGTTTGTTTGTTTGACAGTCCCAGGTTCGGGGTCCGGGCGCTAGTCCGACCTCCCGTTAGTCCGACATCCCGCTAGTCCGAACTCGTGACAACTCAAGCTCAACCAGTTCTCTCTCCCCAATTTCTCCATGTCGTTCTTTGTTCACTTCACCTTCATCTTCATCTAACCACTGCTCAAAACTCAATCCACCCAGTAAATCAAACGTTACTACGAAATCGGACATTTCCTTGTGTTAGAGATTGGCCATTTCCTTGTTGAAGATTTGCAGACTGCAGGCTAACAGTGGGCGGAGTCAGCACAGGGAACGGAGTCAGCATCAGGGAGCGGAGTGATATTGCGGTTGGAGCCGAACTGTGGGTTGTTGGCGTATTTACCACTGTTGCTAGCCAATCAGAATCCAGTATTCACTCATGCTGTTGTAGAAAAACACATTACTGATATCATGATATGAGACTAGATATGCTCTTACACATGATACTGATATCATGATATGAGACTAGATATGCTCTTAGATGTTGGATATGGTAATATGGTGATGTGGCACAAGGCTGCATTACAGTCAAGTGATGTCATTTTATGAACTGACCAGACTGTTCTAGCTGCTCTATTATTATTGGCCTTTACCCACTTGAGTATTTATCAAAGATCTCATGGTGTAAATATCCATAGAGCTATTTAGTGAAAAACATTGTGATGTTTGATTTGATTTTTTCCATATCAAACACCGGAGTGGATGGAGGGTTTTTGACCTATGTTCCTCAGGGAATACTAAGGCCTAAGTAAGTAAGTAAGTAGTAAGTAAGTAAGTAAGTAAGTAAGTAAGTAAGTAAGTAAGTAAGTAAAGGTTAATGCACGCCGAGGTGGACATTATCAGAAATTATTGGACGATGCGGAGGCGTGAACCTCCGCGAAGTCTGTCTGTCTGTCTGTCTGTCTGTCTGTCTCTCTCTGTCTGTCTGTCTATCTGTCTCTCTTCCTGTCTGTTTGTCTCTCTGCCTGTCTCTCTGTCTGTCTCGCTGCCTGTCTGTCTGTCTGTCTCTCTTCCTGTCTGTCTGTCTGCCTGTCTGTCTGTCTGTCTGGCTGTCTGCCTGTCTGTCTCTCTTCCTGTCTGTCTGTCTGCCTGTCTGTCTGTCTGTCTGTCTGCCTGTCTGTCTGTCTGTCTCTCTCGCTCTGCCCGTCTGTCTGTCTGTCTGTCTCTCTGCCCGTCTGTCTGTCTGTCTGTCTGTCTCTCTGCCTGTCTCTCTCTCTCTGCCTGTCTGTCTCTCTGCCTGTCTGTCTGTCTGTCTCTCTCTGTCTGTCTGTCTGTCTGTCTGTCTGTCTCTGTCTCTCTGTCTGTCTCTGTCTGTCTGTCTGTCTGTTTTTGTCTCTCTGTCTCTCTGTCTGTCCTCACAGTGTTGTAATGTTGTGATGGTTGAACCTGTCTGTCCAGCTCAGCCACCTGTCCTGAGTCACTCTGATAGTTTACTCTAATCATTTCTCTTCCTGACTCATCCACACAGTCCGGACTAAACATGACACTGTCAGGGTTATGGACTTTTCCCAACTTTCAAACTGTTCAGCTTTTGAATGGCAGCACATCTCCTTTTTATACTGGATGTTCTAATTGTCTTTCTTCTTCACATTCACTTTTATTTATTTTTTGTTATTTTTATGTTTATATATATAAAATTTAGTATGTGGGCTCTGTTTCAAGTTCTGTGATCAGCCACAGCTCTGCCGTCTTACGTGCGATCGGGCTAAAAATTTCAGGGGGTGTAAAGAGCATCCGTGTGGGTGTGGATTTTTTAATTAGGGCAGATTAATTGCCCTATGCCCTTTGCGTATGCGAGCTGCAGAGCCAGCTCGGTTGCCGAGCCTAGGCATCGGCCGTGCGTAGCGTGCGAGATGCCTAGTTATTCAAATGTTTTATCTATTTGTTGAATGTGGTAAATTCTGCATAATCATTTGTTTTGTTTGTATTGTATGTAAAGTGCATTGTAAACTTGCTTTTAGAAAAAAGTGATTATTATTATTAAGATGATGATTTTACATTTAGCAGCTGTTTAAAAGACGTCTAATGGTTGTAGCTGTGGAGGCTAAATGAGGCTCCATAGTGTTTCAAAGTGAAAGTTTAGTCATGTGTTAAACTGCATCTTCTGCAGAGTAAGATCAAAATAAAGTATGATCTTGAGCACATGGACTTCTCTGCTGTGTAGTTGTGATATTTACAGCTTGTCTATGCATTGTTCAAATATGTAAAGAGCTGAAACTGAGCTCTACAAGAAGCCAAGAAGATCCTGGACTTTATGACGGGTAAAGAATAGACGCTGCTCCACACAACAGATGGGACAAAATACAAACAGTCCTGTGAGTCCATGATAGAGAGGTGGAGAGAGAGACATGAGAGCAGAGTAGTCAGGGACAGACAGACAGAGAGACAGACAGACAGACAGACAGAGAGACAGACAAAGAGACAGAGAGAGACAGACAAAGAGACAGAGAGAGACAGAGAGACAGACAGAGAGACAGACAGACAGACAGACAGACAGAGAGACAGACAAAGAGACAGAGAGAGACAGACATACAGACAGACA
Source organism: Poromitra crassiceps (assembly GCF_964638095.1). Classification (NCBI taxonomy): domain Eukaryota; kingdom Metazoa; phylum Chordata; class Actinopteri; order Beryciformes; family Melamphaidae; genus Poromitra; species Poromitra crassiceps. The sequence continues at coordinate 19,844,515 of NC_139645.1, forward strand.
GAGAGAGACAGACAAAGAGACAGAGAGAGACAGAGAGACAGACAGACAGACAGAGAGAGACAGACAAAGAGACAGAGACAGAGAGACAGACATACAGACAGACAGACAGACAAGGAGACAGAGAGAGACAGAGAGACAGACATACAGACAGACAGACAGACAGACAGACAGAGAGAGACAGACAAAGAGACAGAGACAGACAGACAGACAGAGACAGACAAAGAGACAGAGACAGACAGACAGACATACAGACAGACAGACAGACAGACAGACAGACAGACAGACAGACAGACAGACGTAAGTGTGAAGCTCTGTCTCAACAGACAGACAGGCTGTGAAGCTCTGTCTCTACAGACAGACGGTCTGTGAAGCTCTGTCTCTACAGACAGACAGGCTGTGAAGCTCTGTCTCAACAGACAGACAGGCTGTGAAGCTCTGTCTCTACAGACAGACAGGCTGTGAAGCTCTGTCTCAACAGACAGACAGTCTGTGAAGCTCTGTCTCTACAGACAGACAGGCTGTGAAGCTCTGTCTCTACAGACAGACAGGCTGTGAAGCTCTGTCTCTACAGACAGACAGGCTGTGAAGCTCTGTCTCTACAGACAGACAGGCTGTGAAGCTCTGTCTCAACAGACAGACAGGCTGTGAAGCTCTGTCTCTACAGACAGACAGGCTGTGAAGCTCTGTCTCAACAGACAGACAGGCTGTGAAGCTCTGTCTCTACAGACAGACAGGCTGTGAAGCTCTGTCTCAACAGACAAGACAGGTTGTGAAGCTCTGTCTCTACAGACAGACAGACAGACTGTGAGGCTCTGTCTCAACAGACAGACAGACAGACTGTGAAGCTCTGTCTCTCCAGACAGACAGACAGGCTGTGAAGCTCTGTCTCAACAGACAGACAGGCTGTGAAGCTCTGTCTCTACAGACAGACAGGCTCTGAAGCTCTGTCTCTACAGACAGACAGACTGTGAAGCTCTGTCTCTACAGACAGACAGGCTCTGAAGCTCTGTCTCTACAGACAGACAGACAGACTGTGAAGCTCTGTCTCTACAGACAGACAGGCTCTGAAGCTCTGTCTCTACAGAAAGACAGACTGTGAAGCTCTGTCTCTACAGACAGACAGGCTGTGAAGCTCTGTCTCTACAGACAGACAGACTGTGAAGCTCTGTCTCAACACACAGACAGGCTGTGAAGCTCTGTCTCTACAGACAGACAGGCTGTGAAGCTCTGTCTCAACAGACAGACAGGCTGTGAAGCTCTGTCTCTACAGACAGACAGGCTGTGAAGCTCTGTCTCTACAGACAGACAGACTGTGAAGCTCTGTCTCTACAGACAGACAGACTGTGAAGCTCTGTCTCAACAGACAGACAGACTGTGAAGCTCTGTCTCTACAGACAGACAGGCTGTGAAGCATGTGGAAATAAAACACATATTGAATCCAATAATCAAAGGGTTGGGATAAAATGAAAAACAGCGAGGCGTCTGAAGAACAGACAGTTAATTAAAAATATAAAAACAGCATGATGAGTTATGAGTCAGGTGGGACATGAACATACAGTAACTAACTGTGAGAAAACTAACTCCCACTCTGAGACAGCGAGGACAGAGCGTCACATGACTCAAGACCCAAGCAGGAAATGACTTTGGTAAGAATCCACCTTCCATCATCATCGTCATCATCACCTTCCTCCCTCAGGGTCTGAAGCACGTACAGGAGGTATTCCACTGACGCAGACACATCGGCTCACCTCAGCTACACTTCCACACTGAAGCAGCCTGCTGCAGCCGCCAGGCCAGTCTAGACCTGCACAGAGATCTCTCTTCTCTGATCTCTATCTGCTGCAGTCTGATACTCTCTCTTCAAATCCCCTCATCATCTGTAAGTGACTAAAGCTACAGCTCCACTGATACACAATGTCCATTATAGAGGAGTGCGCTTAGATTGTTTCGGAGAGTTGCCGAGATTTGGAGATATCGGCCGTAGAGACGTCTGGCATCTCTCCAATACAGTGGAACTGGATGGGACACACAAACCTTTCGACCAAACTACACTGCACCTGCCAACCGTCGTACCGCGCAGAAGGAAGCGTAAGCTAAGCTAACGTTACGGCTAAGCTAACGTTACAGCTAAGCTACCGTTACAGCTAAGCTAACGTTACAGCTAAGCTAACGTTACAGCTAAGCTAACGTTACAGCTAAGCTAACGTTACAGCTAAGCTACCGTTACACGCTTCCTTCTGTGCGGTGAGACGGTTGGCGGGTGTAGTTCGGTCGAAACAAAATGGTTCCTACATGAAACTGTGCACAACAAGGTGTGTGGGTTATCTTGAGTAACCGGGTCATGATTTCTGGAAAGAGACATTGCTGTTGTGCCATCCAGTTCCATTGTGTTGGAGAGAAGGCAGAAATCTCTACGGCCGATATCTCCAAAACTCTGCAACTCGCACCAAAACCATGTCGATGGATAAATGGCACTACAGCTGAGAAGAAGAATATACATGTATATTTTTGAGCGACCAGGATCTGCCTTACAAACTCCTACAAGAACCAAAAGAGAGCAGAACTACCATGCTGCGTTCATGTGCCGCTGGGAAAGTCCAACATCCACGACTTCGCAGTGGGCTAAACAAACAGAAAGTGTTAGTGAGGGTGCAGTTCTGAAGCTGGAGGATAGTTCAGTGATGGAGGTTAGAGATCTACTGAAGGAGTTCTACGTAGTTATAAATTGCGTGTCGTCTTGTGATCAGGAATATTTACCATAGAAGTCCATGTAAACTAATAGATGTAAAATAAACAGGATTAGGGTCACAGCTAAAAGCCACACATACAATCAGTCACATTTAAACAATGTTGGAGGTTTAGCTTCTTCTTAGCAGTCAGGTTGTGCTCCTCACAGACCAGGCTCGGTGCAGAGTGAGTGAATGAGTTTTCACTGCAGTGTGAAGCAGCTTCATCTGCCTCGGTGACAGAGTGACTCCACGCACTCTGGCTCCTGAAGGACAACCTCACGTCACTGTGGTTAAGACGTAGATACAGAGAGGAAAGTCTCTGCTGACTGTGACTTTCCCCTGAGTCAGCACTCAGAGGGGAGGAGGGAGGAGCGAGGGATGAGCCATGGAAAGAGGAGGAGGAGGAAGAGGAGGAGGAGGAGCAGGAGGAGGAGGAGGAGGAGGAGGAGGAGGAGGAGGAGGAGGAGGAGGAGGAGGAGGAGGAGGAGGAGGTAGTTACCCAGGATGGAGTGAACGCGGACGGAGAGCTGAGTCCTCAGGACCAGGATGGGCTTCTTCCCTTTTCTGTCAGAGAGAAACAGAGAGATTCTTTAAAAGATTAAAAAAACTAAAGCGTTTCTCTTTCCAATTCTCATAAACTAGCTGTGCAGGAAGATGACAACATGAGAAACAGAGAGAGAGAGAGAGAGAGAGAGGGGGGAGAGAGAGAGAGAGAGAGAGAGAGAGAGAGACACAGACAGGCAGACAGAGAGAGAGAGAGAGAGAGAGAGACAGAGAGAGAGAGAGAGATAGACACACACAGAGAGAGAGAGGCAGGCAGACAGAGAGAGAGAGAGAGAGAGAGAGAGAGAGACACACAGAGAGAGAGAGAGAGATAGACACACACAGAGAGAGAGAGGCAGGCAGACAGAGAGAGAGAGAGAGAGAGAGAGAGCGATCCACACAGTCAGACTGGGAGCAGACCAGTCCAGCTCCACACAGTCAGACTGGGAGCAGACCAGACCAGCTCCACACAGTCAGACTGAGTCAGACTGGGAGCAGACCAGTCCAGCTCCACACAGTCAGACTGAGTCAGACTGGGAGCAGACCAGTCCAGCTCCACACAGTCAGACTGGGAACGGACCATGTTGAGCGGCGGCCTGGTTCCCGACAGGGACGAGAACGTTCAACTGACGTGGGTTTAGATGTCAGCCTGAGGACGTCAAACTGTACAGAGAGACTTGTCATGTGTGATGTGTACAGACGCAGGTAGAACCCAAACACCAACGCAGAACCTCAGAACCAGAAGGTCTGCTGGACGGGTTCCACGCTGCTGCTGGGATTAGAGGGTGGAAAGCACGACAGCACAGAGGTATGGAAAGAATGAGAGAGAGTGAGAGAGGGGGGAGACAGAAGGAGAGAGAAAGAGCGAGGGGGGAGAGAGGGGGAGACAGAAGGAGAGAGAAAGAGCGAGGGGGGAGAGAGGGGGAGACAGATGCAGAGAGACACAGAGAGAGACAGAGAGAGAGAAAGACAGAGGGAGACAGATGGAGAGAGAGAAGACAGAGAGAGAGAGACAGAGAGAGACAGATGGAGAGAGAGAGAGAAAGACAGAGAGAGATTGTGTGTGTGTGTTTGTCTAAGGCTAAAAAGGGAACACTTTTGAGGTTTTCTAGTCACAGCGTCATCATGGTCACACACACACACACACACACACACACACACACACACACACACACACACACTTTCCAGGTCCTGTTTCAAATGACGTATGACCCCCCCTCCCCCCCATCACCCCTTTAATACCCACTGTCCCACTGTAAAGCTGCCAGAGCCGCGCACACACGCACACACACACACACACACACACACGCACGCGCGCACACACACACACACACACACGTAAATATAGATTTCCTGTGTTATGTCAGTATGAAGCCAGCGGCCAGGACCAGCAGGGGTTAGTGTGTGTGTGTGTGTGTGTGTGTGTGTGTGTGTGTGTGTGTGTGTTCTTTTCCCAGTGACATTTTATTCTGAAATGTGAAGTTTCCCACTGAATGATTTTCCCTTTCTCCTCACTCTGCCAGTTCTACCAGGCAAGACAAAACAAGACAAGACGAAACAAGACAAGACAAGACAAGACAAGACAAGACAAGAGGAAACAAGACAAGTGAAGGCAGCTTTATGGTACTGGTCCTGGTACTGGTACTGGTACTGGTATATATAAACAAACGAACCTGTGACCCTCATGTTGGTAGGCAGGGAATATACCACTGCACTACCCAGGTGCCCAGGACTCTGACTCTTCTGTGTTCCGTGTGTGTGTGTGTGTGTGTGTGTGTGTGTGTGTGTGTGTGTGTGTGTGTGTATGTGTGTGTGTGTGTGTGTGTGTGTGTGTGTGTGTGTGTGTGTGTGTCATTAACCCCTGTGAATAATTGAGTGACACAGATAGCAGCAGTAAAACAATAACGGTCATCTAGTCATGGGAGCAGAAACAGGTTGGTTTCACACAGTGAGAAACCAGTTCACTCAGCTACACCTGACGGCTACACTGGAACAGCGCCCTCTCTCCTTACTGTATTACAGAATCGTGTTGCGGGCATTAAACTCACCTTCTTTCTGCATTCTGAAAGTGTCGGTAGGATCAGATGAAACTAACTTGACGTATCAGATTCCTAGTTGCTTCAGACAGTTAGCGGTTATTGTTTTGAAACGTTTGACGTAAACCCACTAGTCTGGAAACAAACACGCTGGGCATGCTCACTGGTGGTCTTCTTCCTTCTTCTACGGGCCTTTTAAGGTCCCAAGCGGGGACCCCAGAAAGGGGCGGGACTTAAGCCCAATTTATGCTTTGTCTGCCGACACTATTGAAACGGTCGCCGACAGAAATGAGGACTTGAGTCGACACTTTCAAGTGTCGGCGAGCAGCGTCTGCTACCTGGTGAAATGTCTAGTGTCGCTGACTACGTCACGATGTGTCGCGCAAGTCTGATTGGCTATATAGACGGCACGCGCTTGACTTCCTTGTTTTGGTTTTCACTCGATTTAAACGAATGAACGTGTCCCCGCTATTTTTATCAGCCTGTCCTTGATGTATGACTTCGTGAAAATCACAAAGAACATTGTGATCAGTTTCCCAGAGAGAGAGGAGGTGAGTTGTGTGTCGTTTATATGTGGCTGCAGCCAAGTACGTTACATCTTGCCTCCGAGGTGGTTTCACTGTGCGTTCCCTCTCTTCTCTTGGCTGTCTGCTTATAGCGTTCGAGTGTCACGTGACCGTTGAACCGAGGCGAACATTCACTGAAGTATAAATGCAACACCATGAGCGACACTTTCTTTTTCGTCTGCG